>NW_020171830.1:639548-645058 GCF_003031525.2 Neophocaena asiaeorientalis asiaeorientalis
GCGCACGGGCTGGCGGGGGTGGGGGGAGATCAAGGAGAGTAAAGCGTGTTAAGGATAAGGTGTTGCCCCAGGTTACCAATGCACCTGCTCAGGAGGACAGCTCCCTGCCAAGCCCTGAGCTGCACACGGAATACAGGGTGATGTGAGCTTTAAACATGGGTAACTTGAAATCAGCACCCCAACTTTATGCTCTGAGAACCCACTTTCTTAAGGAAGCGTCTTTATTTTCCTCTTCCCCTCTTCTCTTTCCCGTCAAGCTTAATTTTTAAAAATAATTTTAAAAAAACTAAATTGCAAATGGAAAATACCAAAAACAGTCTTCTAAAGTGGATCAAGAAAATGTCAGGCTGGAAATGTACAGATTACAGACAAAGTCGGCTAGTAAGGCTCCATCTTAATCATTACCAGAGATCACATAAATGAGGATTTCTCATGGCTCAGTTAAGAAGGCTTAAATTCATTCCTTAAAATTAAGGCAGCTGATACCACAGGGGACAGGGTGTTCTGGGTAAGAACGTGTCAAAGAACTTTTTAGAATGTCAGAGACCCTCTGCCAGGCGAGTTACTACTGGGTCTCTGACAGCCATCGGCTTTCCCCTCATCCCAGCATGTGAGCTGCTCGCTACCAGCCAGACCCCTCCCTGTGGTCAGGGGAGGCCTCTGGGCCCCAGCTCTTTGACCTGCGTGGCCACCTGAGCACCAACACTGGCCTGGGTGCTCCGCCTACTGGGTGGCCTCGGGCCGGCAGCTGCCTCTGTACAGATTTCCAAAACACCTGCTGTATACACAGAGCGCTAGTGCCCCCCGAACCCCCGCCCGCCAGACACCCAGGGATCCAAACACAGACCGGCCCACACTTCCCTCCCACTCTGAACCCTCCCAAGGTTCCTCTTCATCTTCAAATTAAGCTGCAAGCTTTGCCTAATCAACAGAGCCCTCCACCACCTGGCTCCTGCCATTCTCGGCCTAGCCCACAAATTTTCACCAAAATGGGTTGGAGGGAGTAGTCACAAGGTCAAAACTGAAAATTATAAAGTTGCCTCGGGCTCCCTTCCATGGCCTGGTCGTCCTGCTCTTCTTCTCCTGCCTCTCATCCTATCTCCATGTCTGGATGATGAAATTTAAGGTATACAGGAAAAAGGGCATGAGCTTAGGGGCCTAAGTGAGCCTGGGGAAGAACTGAATTCCACACTGCTCTGTAATTTTAAGTGATGTATGCAAGTTCTCTGATCATCACTGGCAGATTCGAGTTCAAAGAGAAATTGAGAGATAATATTAAGTCGCTAGTACAGTATCTAATACATAGTGGACACCTAATATATGCTAGGTGTTGCTTTGACTCACGTATCGGGAAAGTTTCATCACGACTAATAATCTACTGCTAAGCAGCCAGTCGACCCTGAGGCTGGCCTTCGATCCTAATTAGTGAGGCAACCAGAAAGCCTACCGAAGGTGGTGCTGTGACACCCAAAACTGCCATGAACTTCACTATACCCCAAGTTGTGTCTCAGTTAAGAGCCCTGGTTCAAGTGGCCGGGGAAGGCCAGAGGACAGAATGTGAGCACGGACAGCCTACGTGTTCGTCAGGTCTCTGCAGCAACAGTGCTCCTCAAAGCCTCAGTGGCTTATGACCAGCATGTCTTTCTTGTGCAGAGGTCCGAGGGTGGCTGGGGTAGTTCTGATTCAGGCTTTAATCTCAGCGTGTGTCCTCTCAACCTGCATCTCACGTGGTTTCCACAGCAAATGGCGGGCGTGCAAGAAGGGTGAGTGGAAACACATAGTACCTCGTGAGGCCTTGGCCTAGAGCTGGCATGCTGTCACTTCCACTCACATCCCACTGGCCGAAGTGCCACATGGCCAAGTCCAAAGTCAATGGGATGCAGAGGTATGCTTCTCTCTTAAAGGGGAAGCCATGGCAAGGGCAGAAGGAGTGGAATGATTTTAGACAAATAATGAAATCTACCACAGTTCTCCCAATGGATGGGTTCCAGAGGCTGTACAAATGATGCTAGGGACACATCTCATTCCCCCAAAAATGCCACTTACTTCCATGATCCTCTAGGCATGTGTCTGTCCAAACATCTTTGGAAAAAAAGCCAGCATGTTAGAGGCCACAAAGCGGATGAATGTGGAGCTGGGCCAACGGGGTGCAGTGAAAGCCAATGACTCCAACAGAGACACAATGATATCTCATCAGATACTGGGCTTAATGGAGAATGATGTGTACTATATGTGTAGCACCTGCACAGGCCCCCAGAACATCTGGGCATGGCTCTCAGAGGCTGCTACCATCTACTACAGTTCTATTCACTTTCCTTCTGTTGTGGTTTCAATTTCCTATCTACAGGGCTTTGCTAGGGCGCTTTATCTCTAGGGTGCTGGAGACACAACTTCTCTGCAACAGTCTATCTCTGATTTCAGAGGGTTGCTATCCAAAAGCAAGGCCATGAAAAGCTACCAACATGGTCTCCAAAAAGCAACACTCTGAAAGCATTTATTTGAGACACAGGAGGCCATGGTGCTAAAAATGAAGAAATACAAGTGATTCCCCCATCAAATGAATGTGGCAAACTGTGAAATCAGAAAGAAGAAGGAAAAACAAACTGCAAATTTTTGGCTTCTGAAGTTGCTTCTAAACACAATGCCTAAGCATCTTCCAAAAAAGAATTAAAGATTTTTCCTCCCTTCAAAATTTACTATAAAGTAACTGGAAATAGAATCTGAATACGTCTCTAGACGAGAAACATCGGTGTGAAAACAGAAAATAACCGTAAAACACTAACGTATTCAGGTAGTTAGAAATATCTAGAAAATCAACTGACATTTTTAGTTTTCTTCTGACAGCTGGGCACAGTAGAGAACTTTCAATGTCTACCAGCTTATTGCCCACTTAAACTGCGTGTTCATGTGGTTTACAATATTTATTTACAGGCATACCCAGGCTTTATGTAAAATATGTATTTTTAAAAATATTGAGTATAGAGTAAATGTTAGTAATTGCAACCTATCTAGAGGTAATTTCGGATAACCTTTCACATGTTTGCAATTGGCTCCATGGGGTAAGAGAATATATGAAAGACATACACACTGTGCTTTAGAACAAGGTAGCACTTAGCGAAGAACTAGGTTAGGCATAGAAAACAATAAGTAAACCAAACAAGCCATGAGGCAGTGCTCCTTTACGGCACAGAGAAAGCATAAGAGCAGCTAAGACAGGGAAAATCTCATTTTAACAACCCACAGACTTGTGGAGTACTCCAACATGTTTTCCGAGAAAAGCTACTTTTCCCCCCTAAAATCCCTAACATGAGCAGAAGGATTCCGAGAGACGGACTCAGAGAACACATTAGCAGTGACAGGGAGCTCGGAATGCACCCCTGCTGCCCACCCCAGCAAAGCTGCCCCATGGAGAAGCCATGGCCCTGGTGATCACGATGGCCATAGGTTTTGCCATCATAAGTAATCCCAGGGTAAATCCTTTAGAAAAACAAATATGCAACCCAGAATCCCTCTTTTCTGCCAACACACAGGTCCAAGTTACTACATTTTCTTATGGTAAAAGTCCCTTTCCTGCTTTTGCAGAGGACCATATTGAGGCAATAAAAAAAATGGACCACCTGTTTTGATGGATCCTCCAAAATGCTCTGTTCATAGTTCATCGCTTTGACGAGTACTGGCTGAGCCTCTGTGACTGACCAAGCCCTGGAGATAGAGGAGCGAACAAAAGCAACTTCCTATCCTCATGGAGCTGACACCCCAGAAGGTGCGCAGCAGCTTTGTCCTGACAAAGAGTGGGCTTCCAGATGCTTCCACTCCCTGTCTTTATCCTAGTTTGCCTTTTGCCTGGAACTCCAAAAACATAGACACAGATGGAAGAAACTAAAGGTACCCAGGGAAGTTTGGGCCCAACTCCAAGTGTCAAGAGCAGGACTGTGTAGTATAGTCAGGGAAGCAGGTGGTCCTTGGACCCAAATAGCATTCAACTTGCAGTTTAAGGACAAGAATAAAAAAGATTTCCAAAGGTACATGTTTATTCCTTTAACACATCACGTCTCCCTATGTCTCCTTTCCTCCCTTCCCCTTTCAATCTCTCTCTCTCTCTCTCTCACACACACACACACGCACATTCTATAGTGCACCCCCCCAATAAAAATACCCAAAGACACATACACAAATATGCAAAACTACGCAAAATTACACAAATGCACAAGCTACACAGGATAGGAAACCCAGGTGTGCCCACATAAAGACACGGATGTCATATTTTCAAGGACACACTGACACTCACAAACAAACCTATGACCTATAAGAGAAGGGTCATGATTACAAGCAAAAACACACATGTCTAAACACTTTCTAATAGAAGCTGGGGTTCTTGGTCCAGCTGCCCTGGTAGTTGTGTCTCCCATCGCTTCTATAAGATTACAAAGATTAAACTGTTGGTAGCCAACTTCCTATAAGTGCCTGTAAAACAAGAGGGCTCAGCTTTAAATAATTATGTCACAGAAATGACAACTGTGCTCTTTGCCAGAACAGGGATGAATAATTACAAAGCCAGGACATAATAAGCAATTCTAACTGTTGGATTCTTGCACTGTCTCTCTGACGTGCAGGGCTGGCGTGCCCGCCACACACGCCCTCTTGGACAGGTCTCTGCACTGATTTGATCTACGTTTCCCAGAGCAGCGAGCGGGGGTCACGGTCTGGTCACTACAGAATCCATTCTTTGCGGTCTACCACCTCCTAGGCGTCCAGCTTGGTGCTCTCTGCACTGACAGTGGCATGATACGATGGCCAATATTTGACAGAGATATATATTTTCTTTAAAATTTTGGGAAATGAACGAAGCCTAGCTGTTGTAGGTCCATTCACTAAACACACACACACAGAGTCTAGAAGAGCCACTGCAACGTTAGCTGTCACTTCCTAATGAATGACAGCATCGTTCTGTACAATCAGAGCTCAGACAGAAGGCAGCTTTTAAACAACAAAAGCCAAAAGGCAGCCACGAAGGAGAAATGTGTCATCGTGAGAGGGAGCGAGAGCCAACTCCGCACTTCAAGCGCTGGGGCCTGCCAGGTACCAGATCAAACCCTTGTGACTTAGGGGGTTTATGAGTTACTGGATGATTCTGCATTTGCGTCAGCCATGAACACCCAGACTGCCCGTTCTCTACCTCCAAGGCAAGGGCTGTGATTGGAGAGGCATTTTCCATTCTCCCAAATACTTTATGTCAGGAATAAAATGAGAACAGCTCCCCAAATCACGGCCCCCTTGATCATCCATCAGTGCATTCTGCCAAGTAAGCAAAACAGGACGCCACTGCCTCAGAAAGGACAGAAGCCAACTTGAGATTCCGAGTCCATGATGAAAAATAGGTCTTCACCAAGTGTGCTCAGCACAGCATCGGCAATTCACGGAGAGGAAATTGCTCTCCACTTAGAAGCCGACTCTGGGTGTACACATACCTCCTAGTACGTATATATATATATATATATATATATATATAT
>NW_020171830.1:645076-657651 GCF_003031525.2 Neophocaena asiaeorientalis asiaeorientalis
ACACACACACACAGAGATGGAAAGCGTATATACACACCTGCAAGGAACAAACATATGTCTGTACATACTGTGAGCAGGCGAGAACCAGCCTTTTTAATCCCAATTTATTAATTCAGCAAGGAGCTCATTTGGCCTCTTTCTATCTGCAAGAGAAGTACCAGCACATTGCCCAGCAAACAGCAGACAGAAGGGAACTGCCTGCCATTCATGAGAGGCATACAGCTTGATATGAAACCAGAACACAGAGAAATCCTCCAGTGCACTTAAAGGACCACAGTGTAAAGAGAACACTTCACTGGGAACCCAGATGGTCTGGGTTCTGGTCCCAGTTCTGCCTCCAAGGGACTGTGGGGCCTTAGGGAACTACGTCCTCTCCCAGTTCCTTCACCCATAAAATACGAGCACAGACCAGGTGAGTTCTGAAGCCCTCTCCAGCTTGGAAATCATGGAACTCTACAAAAGGACAACCACCAAATGTCCTCATGCTTTGTCAGAGTAGTTATGTCTCTCTCCAAATAATTAATGACTATTTAAAAGCTTAACACAGTTAGTAAAGATGGTAGCATCCACCACACAAACATGAGCTAATTCTGTAACTGATCAGAAACTGATGTGGAGCTTTGAAGAGCATTTCTGATGATAGTGCTAAGGACTCGGAGAACCAGCTACTGCTGGATGCTAAGGAATCATTCCCTGCTTTCAGAGGCAGGGGAGGACTTCAGTTCCCCCCATCTCTACTCCAACAGAACAGTCCTGCTGTTTCCTGTTTTTCTTCACTTAGGCCTTCCTTGGAGGTTCTGTTTGGACAGAGAGATGCATGGGGAGAATGGTGAGATGAGTGCTCCAGGGGTAAGAGGTCAGAGTGGAAGAATGTAGGCTCTGCAGTCAGACACACAGGTAAAGCGCGGGCTCTAGCAATGATGAGCTGGTGACTTGAGCAGCCCAAATAGCGTCTCGAGGCCTGCGTTATCTCATCTGTACAGTAAGCCAATGTTCCCTTCCTTCCACATTAGAAGATTATGTGAGGACTCACATACCTGGACACAAAGAACCTTAGAACAGTAGTGGATGACATTGACACCCCACCCCAGTACGATGGGTATATCTTTATGAACCCTCCAGATTTCCAGAGCTTCCACGTCAAAGACAATGAGAGCAGGAGAAATAGCATCTATTCTATAAAATGCACGTATACATGACGGTGAGAAATTCAGGATGGTCAGGAATGCAAGATACTATAAACAGTCTATTTGTCGTACTGTGGTTTGGTGACACGGGCTGTCTCTGGAATCTTTTAACCAAAAAAAAAAAAGAGGCCAAGAAATGAATTATTTCTTTTGGACAAAAGCTAGAATAACTAAAGGCAGTCATGAGCAATACATCAAATCAGTGCCTCCATTAGTAAAACTGTTAACACTTTAATAGGTACGAAGCGAATCACTCAATTAATTTCCCACATGCTGAAACAGGTAACAATACATTTATCTGCCAGTATTATACTCTCCATATCATATATTTCCACAACTGTTAGCAATTTTATTCAGCATAACGGGAAATAAGTTGCACCTCATGGATTCAGGGAAAGAAAGTGGCCTGAGGTCTGCTGCCAGCTGAGCAACTTGACGGAAGAGGTTGCATTTTTCTGTTTTGGTTCTGTTTGTTTTTTCCTCTTTCCCTCTTAATCACTTCCAATGCGTGTGCAGAGTGCTCAAAGTCAATCAGTGAGGACAAACGAGACCTCAAGGATTTCTGGGCTAGTGTTTTCCACACACGAGCTAGGATCCCACAGGAAGTGACCGTAGCGCCACAGAGCTCCAGGGCAGTGAGGGACCTCCAAAGGGGTCATCAAGTCCATTCCCCAGCCTCAGGCTTCACTGAAGGACCCCAGCTCCTCCCAAGCCCATGTCCTTAATAATCTCCTTGTGTCTGAATCCAGGACCCCAAGCCAAATCTCCCCTGCCTCATCAACGCTGTCATTAAGATAACGCCACGTTCAATCCCATGGCCTCGAAGCAGACTCAGCTGGCGAAGCGAAGGTCAGTGAACAGCATTCCCATGAACAACACGACGGAAGCACACACCAGTCCCAGATCACATTGTCAAAAAAATCGCCTTCCCTGCCAACAATATTTCCAAGAGCTATTGAGCCCTCACCTGTGGACAAGAGAAAATCTCTCTCCCCCAGCTACCCTTTGGTCCCAAGAAAGAAGGGGCCCCTCTGAGGCACTAGAGGAATACTACCTCCCTGAGAAACAGTAAATGCCCAATGCTTTCCTGTTTCTCCTTTTTTAGCTACAGACCTGCAGAGGCCCCACCTTGTAAATAAAACATCTTCCAGGAGGCCCGAAATCCTCCCCAGGAACGTCACCATTGGACTATGTATGATGCTGCTTTATTGGTACAAGAGCCATCTGCCTGAAATCACCTTTCCAATAAGGTCCCCTAGGCTGGGTTACAGGAAGACCCAGCTTATACCCAGTTCTACTTCTTGTTTGGCCAACAGTATATCCATGGAAGAAATCCTGGTGTGAGATCCCTCCTGCATTCTGAACACATAGGAGGACTTCCTCCAGGGTCAAAGAGTACCCAACAGGTGAGGCATAACTCCTTGCAAAGAACAGTCAGTAGAGGGCTTACCTTGGGCTTCACTACCTTCATGAACGCCCCTCTGACCAAAGCTTCCTCTCGTTCTTGTTTGGTTACTTTACGAGCATCCAGAAACTTCAAATTGGGCAGCTTGTGCAGAACAAAGCATCTGGAAGAGAAGAGTCAGAGGTAACTCAGGAAGACTGGGGTGACAGCCTCAAACTTTCATGCAATTTGTCTGATGAGCAGAAAACTACACCATTAGGTCTTCAGAAGTTTAGACCTTGGTTCCTGCCTCTCCTCTCTTCTTTCACAAAGAATGAATAACCACTCTGGGGAAATCCAAATGGTTCTATTTTACACAGATACACAACTAAACTTTCAAAATATACACCAATGGTTGCTCTTGACTCAAAGGTAGATACACACACACACACACACACACACCTGGATTAGCCAGTAAGATCCTATCAACGTGTTTACATTCTACCGTTCTGAAAAATGAACCCAACATCTTTGCTACACAAGAAGTTCTCAGTGAAAATAACCTACAACCTGATCATACCATTAATGCCATCTGGATCATTCTCATCTCTGAGATAACAGCACATCTTCATTTTGAAGCTGAGACAAGAACCTTTAATTTGCCATCAAGATAATAATAATAACCTGGACAACTTTGGGATAGCAGTAAGAAACACATATAGCTGAGAAATGCTCCCTTGAGGAATCCAACAGGGGTTTTGAGGACTTTTTTCTCATCATCACTGAGTTACTTCTACACTGGAACTACGAAGATTATCTCCATCAAGGAGAAACGAGGAAAGTTGGTTTCTAGGGGATATTGATAGCCCCCAAAATGCTATATGGTCTCCATCCCCCTGGAGAGAGTCTTTGGGATTCATTACAGCCTCCAAGGATAACCCAATGACTGACCTCTTGTGTGATGAACTATCAAGCAGGTGTATGGAGTTGACAAGAAGACTTGCCTGGCCAGGAGACAGGTACATAAACATATAAATAGATATATAAAAGATATAGACACCTGCCTATATGTCTCCTTCCTCAATGGTAGTCACCAACCCAGATGCTCTCCATCAAGCCCCCATACACCATCAATCAAAGGAGCAATTGTTTAGACCCTGTCCTGCTTAGGAAGAAGAGTTGAGGACCCAACATCAAGAGCAATAAATCATTTCCATGGGAATCTGACATTTTCTCCCTATACCCAGCCTCCTCCGTACCCACTCATCTTCCAAATCCCAACCTGCAGGAAGTTTTCTCCTGCACCCGCAGCCCACATTGCTTTCTCCCTTCTCAACATTCCCAGGAGGCATTTTCAGCACCCTGCAATTTAACATTTTATTTATTTATTTTTGCAGTATGTGGGCCTCTCATTGTTGTGGCCTCTCCCGTCGTGGAGCACAGGCTCCGGACGCGCAGGCTCAGCGGCCATGGCTCACGGGCCCAGCCGCTCCGCGGCATGTGGGATCTTCCCGGACCGGGGCACGAACCCGTGTCCCCTGCATTGGCAGGGGGGATCTCAACCGCTGTGCCACCAGGGAAGCCCCCATTTTATTGTTTTTTAATTGCTTTGCTGGTGTTCAGTTAATGTCCTCACCTAAACTATAAGCTTTTTGAAGGCAGGGAGCAAGTTTTTTTTTTTTTTCCCTCACCCTCACACCATTTAGGAAAGTAGCATTAGAACGGACTCCATAAAATACCAGTTCATTTCAGTTGCACAAATATTTCTTAAGCACCTACTACGTGCCAGACCCTAGGTATACAGAGGTGATTACAACATGGTTCCTACTCTTAAAAGAGGGTCTTAGTGTAATGAGGAAGAAAGACTCACCCAAAGAAATTAGAAATCAGCATAGGTAAGTGCCAAGTTTGAGGTTATACACAAAGTAGCTTTGGGAGCACAAAGAAAGAGGAACAGGAAATCTCAAGAAGGCTTCAAAGATCCAAGCCCTAAAGCAGCCCAAGCCCTACGTGTCCCCTGCATTGGCAGGCGGACTCTCAACCGCTGTGCCACCAGGGAAGCCCCCATTTTATTGTTTTTTAATTGCTTTGCTGGTGTTCAGTTAATGTCCTCACCTAAACTATAAGCTTTTTGAAGGCAGGGAGCAAGTTTTTTTTTTTTTTCCCTCACCCTCACACCATTTAGGAAAGTAGCATTAGAACGGACTCCATAAAATACCAGTTCATTTCAGTTGCACAAATATTTCTTAAGCACCTACTACGTGCCAGACCCTAGGTATACAGAGGTGATTACAACATGGTTCCTACTCTTAAAAGAGGGTCTTAGTGTAATGAGGAAGAAAGACTCACCCAAAGAAATTAGAAATCAGCATAGGTAAGTGCCAAGTTTGAGGTTATACACAAAGTAGCTTTGGGAGCACAAAGAAAGAGGAACAGGAAATCTCAAGAAGGCTTCAAAGATCCAAGCCCTAAAGCAGCCCAAGCCCTGAGCTTTCTCTCAGTACACGTGTTACTTGGGGTGTGTAGCAGGCCTCCCTCCTCAGCAAAGCCTTGGGTTCCCAAGGCCAGCTTCCCCATTCATCAGGTGGTCTCACATCACCCCATGGCCTCGCATGTGCTTGTCCAGGTAAAAGATTTAGCTGATCACTCAGGTGCCAGAGACAACAGCTTAGAGGCCTCTGATCACAGCCTTCATATTACTCTTTTTTAAAGTCAAAATACTCCAAATTCCCTTGTGTATCCTTTTCCTCCCCTGAAACTTCCACACCAACATCTGAGGTCCTGGAAATTTGACGATCTACTTCCTGCTTCCTTCCTGGCCTCAAACTATGCACTACCTTCTTTCCTGCTTCTCCCTGAGCATTTCCCTCTCCCAATGTGGCCTAAGCTTACCCTAAATTAGAAAAGCTCTACAAAGGCCCAAATGACCTTTCTATCCTCCAGGAGAACTCCCACTGGCCTCAGTCAGTGTCAGAAAAAACTTCCATCTTCTGCTTGTAGCAGCAAAGTCTTGATGACAACAGATTCTTTCAAATAAAGACACGTACAGATGGAAACAATATGTCAGGAGTGACGCTCAAAGGAGTAAAGACACCCACTAAGTGTAGGGTGGGAAAAGATGAATATTCAGGGGAAGAAAACATCAGTATTAGAAAATCAGCCAATGTTTAATGATGGAATGAAAGATGTCTTCACAGGGCTGGCAGGAACCACGGTGACAACAGACAGCACGTTGTCATTTTGCCCCACTTTGGATCACAGCCCTAAAATCAAAGGAGAGAGAGAGAAGTGCTGGCTTTTAAGCTAGTTAAAAATTTTAGATGACAAAGAGCTGCTGTTTTCAGAGCACTCTTCTTTTAGAACCAAAGAAATACCCATGGAATAGGCTGCCAGTTACCCCTGTAAGTAGAGGTGACTTGACTCCCATCCTGTTGGCCAGCCTGGGGTTTCCAGGTGGTCGATGCTTAAAGATGTTTGAGAGGCACTAGGAAGGCTTGTCCCAGATAGTTCAGTCGGAAACTCAGCTCAGGGCCCAAAGTTCGTCTCTTAAGATATGTCTTCTTTCATTTACTTACATATTCACTCACCCAACAAATAATTAAGAAGCTGCCACCTGCCAGGAACTGCACTAGGTACCGAGAATAAGGTGATGCACAAAACAGACAAGGTCTCTACTCTCAACGAGCTTATATTCTAGCACAGTTGTTCTCCAGGTTGAGGGGGCATCAGCATCCCCCAGATGCCTTGTTGAAACACACATCGCAGGGCCCCACCCCTAGAGTTTGTGATTCACTACATCTGGAAGGAAGTCTCAAATTCACATCCTAATAAGTTCCCAAGTGAGGCCGATGCTACTAGGCCTGCTGTGAACCACCGTGCAAGTGAAAATAACATCACGAGGAATAACCGTTTTGGAATTAAGAGGTTGGTAAGGCCACCAAGAGTCTCCTTTCCAGTTCTGCTAATGGTCTGTCCTGCTCCAATGTCTGTGGTACCCAGCGCCCAGACAGCAGCCACATCTACCAGACCTTCCTGCCCCTTGGTGGTTTGGAATTGGCTCCAAACATTACTGCCAAGAGGTAAGTCCAGTGGGCTTTCTGCCTGCCTGTCCCATTCTGGTCTTGGGAGATCTATTTCCCTTTGTTCTAGGTCATGTCAGGGTGTCAAAAGCTGCAGCTTCAATCCTGAGTATAATACAAGTTTGCCATAAAAATACAAGAGAGGATTCCCGAAGCCACAGAATGAAGGCTTTTACAATATCAATTCAACCCTTGTAAATTTAATCCAGGGTTATTTGTTGCACCAAAATCTCTTTACTGTGATGTATTACTTAGTTACTGGGGGTTATCACAGCCATATCCTAAAGTTGCACAGTACATAAAACATTTCAGTTAACAATGCGGTAAGGTTAACTCCCCCAGATAACCTGCAATCACCAGGGCTAGTCCAGATGACATGCCTCTGTCAGCTTCCACGAGCTATTGATGGTTCAATCAGTTTGTTTTGAAGGTAAAGTACAACAAAAGGGCAGTAAACTTATTCAGGCTGTCAACAGGGGCTATTGGGAATGGGGCTTGCAGGTAAGTAATTCTGGGTGTTTTAAAGCTATTATCAAACAGCAATGGTTGAAGGAAGAGACAGCTACTAATAACACAGAAGGCAGCCATCATAAACCACTTTATGGCAGAAACCCCCGTCTATAAATCCTGCAGCACCCGGAGACAGCTTCAGATTTATAAAACTGCTTGTTAAGCCAGGGCACTGCTTAATGAAAAGAGATCTAAGTTCTAAGGCTCAGGTCCCCTGCTCCAGAGGGCAATGCCAACTTTCCTGACCTTCCCAAGGTGGCTGGGAGAAAGCCGCAGGGCTGGGAGGGGTAGGGAGTGAAATCAGGGGCCCTCCTGGCTGTGATACGGAAGGTGAGGTTATCAAGAGGAGACCAGGGACCCTGGGAAGTTGTTCAAAGACCCACCTGTCTCTGTCTGCTAACAGATTCTCCAAAAGTGAGAGCCCCACACAGAGCTTTTCGGGTTCTCTCTCTTTTCATAGAGGATCCTCCACTTCCTGAAAGAACTTCTCTTAGGAAGTAACCGGTTACCTACAACTGGTAGGGGGGACAAAAGGAACAACAGAAAGGCTTTTTTGTTTGTTTATTTGTTTGCTCCCAAATCAATTTTCTCTACCGAAATCCCAAAGCTCTGGCATTTTTCATCTAGACTTCAAAGGGAAGGGAGGATGCTCTTGTCTTCTGCCCACATCTGCTTCCCCAGGGGATCCGGCTGTTCCCCAGGCCCTCTGCACAACCACAGGAACACCAAGACAGATCTCCGATGTCTGCTCCTGGGGCTGGCTGCCATGTTTCATCCTCTGAGGAGACTCTACTCAAGAAACACCACATTTCCAGGTCCTGAGGGAACTGGATGTGGCATCACTGGGATTTTCCCCACTTCCTTCCTTTTACAGCACTCAATGCTTCTTCCTATTGCTTCTTGCTGCCTTCATGCTCCCATGCACGGGAAGGGGGGAGACCTGGTGACTGGTGCCCCACCCGGGGGCCCCGAGGGCAGCAAGGGGTGATCCATGAACTGCTCTCAAACTTTCACAAAGCTTAACAGAAAAGCGTGGACGTGCCAACAAAACATCAAGCTTCTTTGCTCTGGACTGGATGACATCAACCCAGTTTGGTTAACACTGCTTACCTCATGCTGATCAAAAGCACTGATCAACAGCTAAACGTCTCTGACGAATTTTGAAAAGTTAGCAGCGGCTTAAATGCGGCTTATGGAAGAGACCAAAGCTTTCAAGTGTTGGGGGGCGGGGGGGGGAGTGGACAAAATGACAAGAGGGAGGTCTTCCCAACAAAAAGCATGGGGACTAACAGGGCAGAGGGAAGAGCCCAGGCTCTGGGCTTCGCTTGCTGTGTGATCCTGGCTCAGCCTCTGCCACCTTCCTGAGTCTCCATTTCTCCATCTGTGCCCTGAAGGGAAAGGGCTACATGCTGCCCCCCGCCTCTTTTAAGCTTTAGCTGGCTTGAATTCCATGTGCCTCCAAGTTAATTTACAATAAATGCATCCATATCCTCCTTTCTTATTACTCCAATTTCCTTGTCTAACCACCCCTTCACATCTCCAGGTGAAGGAGAACCGTGAGGAAAAGTCAATAAAGACCACAGAGGGATGAACAAACACTGTGAGTGGAGAGATGACAATGCTGTCTAATGAGCTGAGGTGAGCTCACCTACAGCATTAATGAATGCCTGACGACCGGCCAAGGCCAGCTGACTTCCCTCACCGTTCACCGGCAGCGCGTTTGAAGTCTCAGTGCAAACAATACACCCACAGGACAGACCAAGGCCCTCGACAGAGGGTCACCAGCAATTACGCTGTGGGCTTCTGTCACTTTGATCTCTGGGTCATGACCTTTGCTTTCTTGTGATCTTCAAAGCCCAGATCGCAGATTAGCTGGAAAATGCTCACTGGGTTATGTAAGCCACAAGTTTTACAGCTCCTCTATGGCTGGGAAATGCTGGTAGCCCAAGACGGCCAGCAGACGATGGCAGGTCCCTCCCTCCTTCCCCTTGGCTGAGTGAGACAGACACTGGGCAGGCCCCAGGGCTGCTCCCTGGGAGGCAACAAAGAAAGGGTGTCACGTTTTAAATAATTTCAAGTTGTAAGGAATACAGAGGGGCCTACTGAGGAGGAGGGAGGAAGGAGAAGTCAACCAGAGATTGGAGTGGCAGGAGAGAATGAAGGATTTAGTGACAGAAGGATTTAGTGGAGGAAGGGGCACTAAGAGACCATGAAGACCAACTCCCTTATTTGATGCCTGAGGTCTAGCACTTGTGCACCATTGACTTCCACTCTACTGTCTTTCCTGCAGTAAGAGGAAAGAAAAGAATGACAAAGGAAGACAAGAAATAGACCGTCCTGGGCATCCAAGTTCCCCATACTTGATTTATTGTCTGGCCAGTATTCAAGTCCACCGGAGGCCCCAAGGGGAACCTTAGTACAGTGGTGACACCCTGGCTCATCTCGGCTTCCCCATCCTTTCCTGCCCCAGTCCTGAAGGCTGCTGGATCTTCAGGTCCAGCACCTCCATTCAACATTCATTCCAAAATAGCAGCCCACTGTGTATACATGGCAAAGCAAGGGCAGGTTTCCGTGCCTGTAATAACACGGTGAGCTATAACAGCTCACCATGTTAACAGCTATGAGCTGTGATGAACGGCACAGAGAAACCCAAGGCCCGGCTTAGCTCCTGCCCCAGCAGGACCAGGGCACCGCTCAACAACGTGGGAGCATGTTCATGCTCACTCACGGATTTAAGGGGCCCATTTTACTGTTGGGACGTGTGCCAGGAAAATCCAACTGGGTGCACAGGGGTAAGTGAGGAAGGAAAAGGGGTGATGTGGGCGGGGAGGGGAGGAAAGCATCAGTAGAAACTGAAGCAACTGTGGGTCCATTTCCAATAGCTCCATAAATCTGGTCACTTCCCATTTCTGGTCCAGTGGTCCACCATGTGACCTGAAACTGGACTGACCTCTCTGAAATCAACATATCTCACGGAAATGAAACAAGAGACGTACTTGTTTTGATGTATGGCTGGGTGACATATTATAAATACTACCTCACATAACCACAGAGGATGCCAATCAATGTGAAATTTTTTTAGACAGCACTAAATGAACCATGGGTTCTTGCTTCTGAATACACTCCTTTAAGGCTCCTATTACTGCTTAAATGATTAATAGAAGACATATTGTCAGAAAATGTACTTAAAGTGAAAAACAGTAAACTGTAGAAATATCATTCATTTTTTAAGCAATTTTCGAGTGAACATGTCCCATAAATTTACATAGAGGCCCTACTATTAGGCTCTGGGTAACAGCTAGAAGGAAGGCTGACCTCACGCTTTGGGGATGAAGGGCCAGGAAAATATTTTACCAAAAGGAAACAAATGGTGGCTACACTGTTTTGTAGAAACCCAAATGTCACAGGAACTCAGGATTCAGAAGTCTTACTGTGAAACTCTAAAATTTCTCAGGGGCAAATGAAGCACAGACTCCAGGATGAACAAAGCAGGGCTGCTGACAGACCATTGAACAGAACTCCCTCATCCACCCATTCATCTCACCCAAATGCAAGGGTGACAGTGCTTGTTAAAGCAGAAATAAAAAATAAGTATAAGAAATAAAAAATCTAGAATTGCTAGAGAACAGGGCTGCCACTCCACTCAAGCATCAGAGGCCGTGCAGTCGATGTATAACTGGATGGGCCCACATTGAATGTTCCCTCCACTGTTCTTAGTTCCTGTTTCTCTCAGAGGGTGAGCATTTTGCCGGTGTTGTGGGTGACTTACAGATTTTCTAAGGTAGTTCTGACCAGATGTGATTTCGGCTGTGTGTGGCCTCTGGAATCCAGCTCCTCATGGCAACCTTGACATATGTGCACTAACACACAGCCTCCTCAGCCCCAGCCCTCCACAGCTTCCAGGGGTTAACAGACCTGGAGTGGGGAAGGTGTGCTTAGAGGGTACCCAGGCCAGCCCAGGAGAACGATCACTGTTCTACAATCAAGCCCTCCCTAAAGAATCATGACCCAACGACCAACACTTGGGTAGATTCTGCAGGATAGTTCCTTGCTTGTTAACTGCATTTGTTGACATCCAAGTGGATCTAATTCTAAATAGGCAGTGGACAGCCAAGGTGCCCAAAGGGCCCTGCATTTCTGTACAAGTACTCAGCTTCTCAGATGGAACAGTAATTTCAAGCCACCTCCTGTTAACAGTTACCAAGTCCCCATTACACAGCCAGCGCTACTTTCAGTATTGATAAGGCTTCAAAGGGCAAGAAGATGCAGTCCTGACTTTCTGGAAGCCATTCTCTGGATGTCAACATATATGAAGTAGTCAGAGAAATATACATGATGGAACATATAAAATGGTATGAGATGGTCAAGGGGGAACTGTAACTGCTTGGGAGGACAGTATCTCAGAACACCAGAGCCGACAGGGACTTTAAGTATCCCTTAGTCCAGTAGTTCTTGACTGAGCATCAAAGTCACCTGTTGACTATTTTGTTGCATTTGGCACTAAATGAATCAAAACGCCTTGGATGATTCACAAGTATAGCCTTGGTTAAGGGTCACTGATCTAAACTGTCCTCCCCATTTTAAAGGTCCCACTGGCAAAGCTGGACTCCACATCAGATCTTTTGATCCGACCCCTTACACCATGGATCTAAGTATTTTTTCCAATACGACTAGTTACAATAACAACAAAAATAGTATTAGCTTTTCTTTTTCCTTTACAACCTTTTCTTTGAGACTGAATAGAGTAAGGTGGAGTGGGAGATTTTCCTCACTCTATTACTCTCATTCTAAAAATAAAATGCACCTACAGTTCATTTCACATATAACTCCATGAATAAGTGAATGAAAGAATGAATGTGTGTGAATGTGTGCATACACACATGCATGTATATGTACATATATAAAATTTATTGGACAATTTAAAAGCATTAAAACCAGAAATCTAAAGAAAAAAGTCGAAAAACAAACGAGAATTTCCCAAACGATTACTGGTTTACTAAAAATGTTAACTGAGAGAACTTTCTTGTACCTCCTGACCCTTCCAAGATATATCTTATAATAAGTTGCTGCCAGAAGATAAAATGTTTTAAATGACCCCTTCGTAGCTGAAATCAGGCTGTTAAACTACTCAAAGTTGATAAGAGTAACGTTAAAGGAGAAAATTAAGTTCTAAGTGATTAACTTAACAGGTTGATTTAGAAATTTTAACTATTCACTCGCTGGATATTAACCATATTTCTCCTAATAGAAATCATATTCAAATCGACAGAATCACATCCCAAATAAAAATCTTCATGAGGAAAAAAGATTTAGTGCATTTCTTTTGAAGTAGGGATAGAGCTTTATTCTAAGACGGCTTAAAAATAGTCTAAGGAAAAAAAAAAAAAAAAAAAATTTAAAAATTCCCACAAAATT
>NW_020171830.1:657705-737705 GCF_003031525.2 Neophocaena asiaeorientalis asiaeorientalis
AAAAAAAAAAAAAAAAAATAGTCTAAGATTCCTACAAAATTCTTCCCAGTAAAGAAGTACAGCTGAATTATACATGTTAGCAAGTACACTCTTGCTAACATGTATATGTATATGTATGTTCTTTTTAACATACAGTGTTCAATAACCTTCACTATTTCTTACAGCTTTGCCTTTATATAAAATGCATGCCCTCAACTACATTCCTTCATGGGTCACCACAGATTTAAAAATCTGAACCCCAACAGAACCAGTTCCTCTTGAACCATTATCCTTTCTCCCCAATCCTCCCAAACTTATTTTCCAGTAGTCCTACCTGCCTTACATTTCCTTCCTTCCTCCCTCCCTCCCTCCCACATTGATTCAGGTGGGGTGTTAATGAGAGCTCACATCATAATGGAGAGAAAAGCTACACTACACATATGAAAAGATCATTCAAAACATTTACAAAACAATAATCAAGAACAAGAGCATACAAAATTCCAAGTGTAGAGGAAAAATGAGTTTAGTAAAATGGGTTAGGTCAAAAAGACTCCCTAAAGAGAAGTGAGTTTGGATCAGGTATTTCAAAGCAGATGGTTCAGAAGTTGAGAGAAGGAAAAAAAGCATTTCTACCTGGATCCCATCAAATCCCATTGTTGGTGGACACGGAGGCATAGCTTTATGGAACAAAGCCATATGCCCCATAGGATTTCCTCTTGGGATTGTACATAAGCTCCCTAAACCTTTGTGGGAAGTACCCTCTCTCTAAATAGTGACTCAGAAGCAGACAGGAAGATCTTACGATAAGGAGCAGGGGCCAGCAAAAAATAGCCCATGGGTCTAACCTAGCCTGCTGCATGTTTTTGTAAATAAAGTTTTATTGGAACATGGCATTGCCCATTCATTTACCAACTGTTCACTGCTACTCACGCACTATAATGGAAGAGTTGAATAGTTGCGACAGAGAACATATGACCTTCAAAGCATAAAATATGTAATATCCAGCCCTTTACAAAAAAGTTTGTCAATGCCTGTCCTATACCACTCAACATCTTTTCATGTTTCTTGACTCTTGTTTACCCTCAATGAAGGGAGACCCTGGCTATAGGGTACCCAAGGGGGAAAGTTTAATACAGCATGAAGGGGTCACTGATACTTACCAGACATCTACTATGCACCCCAGAATATAATATTATCTCCCCAAAGATGTCATTTTTCCCTTCTCACACGATGCTCAAACCCCTAGATACTCACCTGTATCTCTTGTAGTCTTCCTCATCCTTTTCCAGGCTGACCAGCTCGTTGGGACATGCCACATTTCCCAGCAGGCTGAGGTACTCCAGAGCTGGTGTCACTTCTGCCAGGTGATCAAGCAGGCACTCCAAGTCAGTGATGTGACAAAGGTTAAGGATCTTGGTCCAGAAAGACAAAAGGCTTAGCAAGGAGCACAGACCATACCTGACAGGCACAACCTAGCAGCTGATTGAGTCCTGTCTGCTCCAAGGACAAGATGTGGGTGAGGGTTGAAATCAACTTGCTGTGGGTGTCTGGCATGGCTAGTTTTTCCCTCCTACTGTTTGGGACACAGCCCAGCTTTTCTCTGGGCAGGTGAGGTTAAGTCCAGATCACTTAAGAAAGAATGAATGCGCTTAACTGTTTCACTGTACTTTTCTTTCCTATATAGTTCTATTTTTGTTTTAAATGATGAAGGGTAGATTCCACGTAGTAAAATATTTTACAATATGCAGCTCCATAAAACTTTATTTTTTCTAGTAATGAAAGCAAGAAATTACTTCCAAAGGCCTCATCAGAAATATATTGGTTCTCCTTTAGGGAGAAATTCATCATTAAAACGTGGGAATGGCATGGACGCAAACAGGAATTAGCAGCATCCTTTACGATCTGACAGCCTCTTGTGGAGCTCAGCATTGCTCAGTGGCCTCACTGGTGGCAATGAGACATTGGATTGGGTGAAAAGGAGAACAAAGCTAGGAGGAGAAGACAAACAGGACAGTTTTAGTGAAGCCAGGGAGGTCAGAAAGCATTTCCTGAGAATCTGCTGTGAAATCAATATTCTATGAAGGACAGAATGAAAAAGAAAAGGTGGGGCATAGTGGTGAGAGTGTTCCATAATCCATCCCCTCAGTGGGACCCACTGTTCGGTCAAGATAAACACTGAGACCCCAAACTAAATAAGGCAAGAGTCACAGATTCAGGGAATCACAGGCATTGGGAAAGACTAGTCCGCACATCAGCTCCCAAGCCACATTCAGAGAGCTGAGCCCTAGGCAAGCTGATTCAGCAGGTTGTGAACAGAGGCATGACTACCAGGGGCCTATCAATGAGAAGAGGTAGCCAGTATCAGCAGAGAGAACGGGGTCCTTGCCAGCGAATGCATGCCAGCAGAGCATACAGGGGCTAAACACATGATGGTGGATGCAGCACACAAGAGTCAAAGACTCAGGATTCCATTTCCAGGAGAAAATAAAAATGAAATAAAAGGGCTGCCCTTACTCTGTGACGATGCTCTCTAACCGTGGGATGTCATCCCAATTTTCTCATACTTCAGCTTGTCAGCTGAACTCCAAATCTAACCAATGTCTGAATCCAGTCCCTCACATATCTGCCAAAGGGTCACCACAAGAAAGCTCATTCTACCTCTAACAACCATAAGAAGAGAGTTTTTCTTTCCCCAGGGACTGAATCTTCCTGGAATTCCCACCCCACTGTCTCCATTTAGCTACTTGGGAGTCACAAAGAAGAAGTCATTCTTGTCTTCCATGTGATGGCCCTTCAGATGGTTGAAGCTCACGTATCTTCCTTCAACCTTACATTTTCCAAACTAAGTTCCTTCAAGCACTGTTCATACACAAGCTATGTCAACATCATATACAAGAACAAGCACCGGACCCTGGGAGGGAGCAAGACCAAGACAGTGAAAAGGCAAAGCTCACAAGCCAAAGGGGAAAACTAGTTAAAGAGGGTCCGAGCATCCTCATCCAGTGTGGGTTTCCATCTGCCAACATCACGCCCCATTTCCTAAACAAAGACAGGACAATGGAAAACAAAGTTATCAAACTTTCAAATTTTCAACCAATGACATCCAGGAATGACCACAAAGGATCACTGGAATGCGGATGATGATGGGAAAAGGAACACATGGAAAAGATGAGAAAGGAGGTCCCACCAAGGAGGTAAGCTTGAAATACAGCAGGTTTAAGTGGTCAGGAGTCAAAACATTAACGTTATTTCATCACCCAAGATAAAACACACTTACTACCTCTTAAAGTTCAGTCACCACACTCTTTAAGAAAATCATTTAAATAAAACCAATTAAAATGACAGTGAACAATTTCAGGGAAAACTTGCCTTTTCCAGCAGGTTCTATCTTTGGATCCTTCAGAGTCATTACCAATACATTAGAAAAAGAAAAAAAAAAGAAAAGAAAAGGAATCTTGCCAGTACTCTACAAGTGCTGCCCTTTGACCCAGGCAGAGGCACCTCAGGGGCCCCCGTGCTTTGGAGTGTCTTCGTCAAAAATTTTTCAGTCGTAGTTCAGTACCAGGACTGCCTAGGGGCCAACAGCATCATTCAGGTAGGATACCCCATGCCTTCACTTGGACCTGCATGGGCCTCAGCCCCAGTCCTGGTTTCTCCCCTTCAAGGTTCTCTCCAATCCTCTGCCCCACACAGGGGACCCACTGGATGCTCCAAGGAGCACTAGGTCTCATGCCCATCAGGTCGTCCAGAAGCCTCAAGCCAGGTGCTAGTTCTAGGGGGGCAGCCAGACAGCTGATCACTCTTGCTTGCTGGCGCAGTATTTCTTTTGTGAGACTGCAAGAGAGTAGCCTGCCAAAACGGTGCTGATGTGTGGACGTGAGGTGATTAGAAGTATTTATGTGGACAATGGCCCTAGAGAACCCAGGGGAAGCCCTTTCTGCGATGGACGGCAAAGTCCAGGCCAAACCTATTACCCTCTTAGAGACAAATTCCTTAAAGCTTCACCTTTTCTTCATCTACTTCATGAAGGTGAGAATATGAAGAAATGGAACTCAAAACTGGCAAGATCTTCAAGTTAGGGAAACACTGGGCAACGGAGTTGGCTTGAAGTCCCAGTCATGCCTCAACATTTGGTGACTAGTGATGGGAAGCCTTGCATTCTACCATCCAGGGAAGTAGGCCCAGTATAATGTGAGTAAATCTTCGTACATAAACGTGCCACAGAGCTAACAGAGCTTGTGTGTGAGGGCTGCACGCTTACATAGGCCCTTTCCAGGGTCCCGGGAAAGGCCCTGGAAATAGAGTCACATGGTCACACATTTTCATAAAACCTGCAAACGTAGGTTACTTGAACCGCAATCAGTTAAGAGCATTGTCTTTCTCTGGTAGGACTTCTGTCACACTTCTGCTTGAGTAGGATGATGCTGGAGTAGCTGGAGTAGTAACTCTGGGGACCTTAGAGGAAATGGTGAAGGAGTGGCATTGAATTAGGATTCAGTGGGTCTGTTTCTGTGGTTTGTAGTCATTTCTGTGTCTGTTACTACAACAGCACCAGTAGGAATGGCTTGCAGTAATATTTCTACCACCCACCATGCTGACACACACATGTGGGGACCAACGTAAAAACGACGATAAAACAGTTAATGAACTTATCAATTCAGAGAATATTTAATATTAAGTTGCTGAGTATGTATACACACACGTACTCAAACACAACTAACTTGAAATGTCTTGAAATCTTTTAGCTCATAGACGAGAGAAATGTGTAAGAGCTTTCCCAAAATTTAGTAATTCTAAAACTTTTACCAATAATTCAGTGGTGAAATTACCAATAATGAATGGTGAAACTGAAAGAAACATCCCTAAATATTAAAAATAAAAATCAATTTTCAATTAGATGGAATTATCTACTCTCTATAGAAAACACTACAAAATTTAATTACATAATGAACTTATAAGGGAATTTGCAGAAAAGAAATAGAAAAAAGTTCTTATACAGATACGTTTAGTATCAAGGAGATTGTGTTCTAAATATTTTAATGTGCAGTATCCATCAATCTAAAAAATTTTTAATTTGCTTTGATGTATTTTTTATTCCCAATAAACATTCATCTTCATACCTAATTTTGCATTTGTAATTATAGTCTTTGCCTTTAAGAGGGCCTCCTCAAATTATGCAAGCTTCACACTCCACAAAATCTGGATCCACCCCTTAACAGGAGGCCATGGAGACACAGACTCATTCAAATGTCTTGATCATGGGAGTTTCTTGGGCAAAGGGTCTGCAGGCTTCAAGAAGCTTCAGCCACCCTATGCCAATGAATCCAAGAAGTGCTGCATTCCTTGGAGCCTCAGAGCCTGCCTCCTCTAGGATATTTTGTGAGGCAGAAGCAAGTCCTTCTTCCTAAGCCTTCCAACTACCCGCTAAATGATCATTTGGGCTGGGCCAGGTGGTCTCCCCAAATCCACACTGTGAGAAATCACTAGTACCTACTCCGCGGGCGCTCTGGACCAGAACATCATCATTATGTTGATACCACCATTGGAGGATGACACGCGAGAAGAAGTATTAATTGGTTTCTTCGTCTCCTGGGTCAGTAAGGACAAGCACAGCCCTGTCTTGCATGATTGCGAGCTCTGAGACAGAACTTGTCACATTCCTTTCTGTCAAGTCACAGAGAAAATTAACCAGAGGCAATCAGTGGAGGGAACTTGGTGTCCCTGGTTAACCAAGACTACCTCAGTGGAGCCACTTCCAGAGATTCTCCGAAGGGTGGTTTCATTTTTTCTCCTTTTTAAAACGTGAAGCTATCTGGCACAGTTTCAACTCTCTGCAGCTGCGTTCTCAGTACACACCTGGTTACCCTCATCAAGTCTTCTCCAGAGTACTTGCCGTTTAGATTTTTTTCAGTGTTGTCTACAGAAAGTTGCCACTGCAGAGCCCAGCTGTCATGGCTAGGCTTGCCAACGGAGATTTTCTGCAGAGGGCCCAAGATCAAAGCCACAGCTTGCCTTGAAAGTTTGGAGCCCAAGGGAGGAGGGGAATCTCATGGTGTCACGTCCAGTTGCACAGGTCTGAAGCTGCTTCCCGGGTGAGAATGGGTACGTACATCTCTCTGTGCTCAGCTCCAGGTCAAAGGGCAGCACCTGTGACCACTGCGGGTATTTCAACCAGAGCTTATCCTGATAGAAGATTTTCAAATGCTAAACAGTCTACACGGCATATTAGATTCACACCCACACGTGTCAGAAATATTATCACATCCAGATAACAATTAAGAAAACTATGGTCAGGACTTCCCTGGTGGTGCAGTGGTTACAAATCCGCCTGCCAACGCAGGGGACACGGGTTCGAGCCCTGGTCCGGGAAGATCCCACATGCCGCAGATCAACTAAGCCCATGTGCCACAACTACTGAGCCTGCGCTGTAGAGCCCACGTGCCACAACTACCAAAGCCCGCATGCCTAGAGCCTGTGCTCCGCCACAACAGAAGCCACTGCAGTGAGAAGCCTGCGCACTGCAACGAAGACCCAATGCAGCCAAAAATTAATTAATTATTTATTTATTTTTAAAAAGATACTTCTGAAAACAAAAAAGAAAACTATGGTCAAAGGTCACACAGTCTCTAAATGGCCAAGTCTATATTAAAACCTAGGCCCTATAAAATGATACTTCTCATCATTTCCTAACACAAAAAGGAGAATTTAAAACACTGAAAAATGAGGGGTCATATGCTTTTGTGGGATATCATAAGGTTCTGTCATCCAGCTGTGCTCTGTACCTCAGTTACTTTTCAGTTTGGGCTTATTCATTTAAGGCATCGAGGCTTTGGCTAACAGTTAAGTGTTCAAAGAACTTGTAAAGTTTTGGGGTGTTTAAGTGGTTTCATATATCTATATAAAATGCCATTACAATCTCTCAACAATACTTCCAAATGTGTAATACCCAGTTTACAGGTACAGACCCTTCCCCAAGACAACATGGTAAGTCGCTATGGGAACTCAAGTCTGGCCTTCTAACTCCATGCACTGGTCTCCTTACCACAGCCCAGCTGTGTAACATATAGCACTATTCTTTCTTCCTGTTGGCACTATAATTCATACTGTCTCTTCATACATGTGCTTAAGCAAAGAGAAACAGAAAATAAAGAAATAAAGTGTGATTTAAAATGAAGTCAGCTTATCACCTTTCCCCTACCCACCCCCAAAAGGCAAGTGGGAGAGAATAATTTGATTGTGCAAAGGTTAACTATCTATATTTTCCTGACATTTCTGTTGTTCCCTTATTTACGGTTGAGTATTCAGACACGATATGGCTGAGACTGTCCATACTCATGGGTGAGCAAGAAGGAGAGTGTGAGAATATGAGTGTTGAGGAGAGGAAGTCCACTCCATGGCCAGTGACCACGGGACTAGTCCAAACAAGCCAAAGGAAGGAGAGAGAGGTAAGCTATAAATATGAGATGAAGAGGTAGACTGGGACAACCAAGCTCTTAGGTCTACCAGAACAGGACCCCAAAGCTGAGGGCTGAACAGAAGTGGAACAAAGGGCTGGGAGATCAAGGAGGAAGTGTGCAGCTGGGGAGGTGAATCGAGAAGAAATGTGCCAGATGCTTGGTTTGGGTTCTGGAATCCCTCTCATATTTGTTCTACGTTTGGCACGTGACTTGCTTTGGCCATGGGACAGCAACATCCATGATGCAAATAGGGCTTTAAAAGTACTTGTACATCAAGCTTTGCTCTTGGAGCATCGCTCCCACATGGAAAGGCCTGTGCTAGCCTGCTGGAGACATGTAGTCCAGCCAACAACCAGTACCAACCTCCAGATATATAAGCAAGGCCACCTCAGATCATCCAGCCGAGCCTCCAAATAACTGTGATTGCATGAGTGACCCAAGCAAGACTAGCAGAAGAACCATACAGCTGAGCCCTGCCCAAATAGCTGATGGACAGAATTGTAAACCAAAAATATTTGTTATTTTAAGCCACTAATTTTGGGGGTGGATTATTACACAGCAAAGCTAACAGACAAAGTCCTAGTCTAAGGCATTTCATGGAGTAACAATAGCAATATGGAACCTCATGACTGTTGTAGAGCCTGGAGTATTTCCATAAGTAGGGAGGAGAGTCAGTTGGCTAAAAAGGTCAAGTCAGGAGCATAGGATAAGAGAATGGCATGTAGTGTTACTGCTGCTTTTACCTGCCTTTCAACCTACAACTTCTTGGTCAAGTGCATGGGGAAAGTAAACCAATCTTCATGATCACACTGGTAGATCAGGGGAGAAAGACATCATGCTGCATCATGAAAAAGCTAACTAGTTATCTTTTGTATCTACCGGCAATAAAGTACTTACAACAGTGTAGCGATATAACTGGCCAGATCTACAGCTTCACATTGCCTTCCGCTGCAGTCCCTTTCACACCACCATCATTGCTCCCTGAGCATTACTGCTACAGATTGGAGAAAAGGACTGAACCAAGGAAAAACAAGCAACACTGAAAACAAAACCGTTATTCAGTCCACCTTATTCCTTTAAAAATGAGAAACATTCTGCACAGCAAAGGAATCCACCAACAAAACAAAAAGGTATAACCCACTGAATGGGAGCAAATAATTGTAAATAATATTTCATAAGGGGCTAATATCTAAAATATACAAAGAATCCATACAACTCAATAGCAAAAGCAAAAAGAAAACCAATCCAATTACAAACTGAACAGAAGATCTGAATAGACATTTTTCCAAAGAGGACATACAGATGGCCAACAGGTACATGAAAAGATGCTCAACATCATTAATCATCAGAACCACCATGAGATTTCACCTCACACCTGTTAGAGTGGCTACTATCAAAAAGACAAGAAATAATGAGTGTTGGTGAGGATGTGAAGAAAAGGGAACCCTTGTGCACAGTTGGTGGGAATGTAAATTGGTGCAGCCACTACAGAAAACAGTATGACAGTTCCTCAAAAAATTAAGACTACCATATGATCCAGGATTCCACTCCTTGGTACTTATCCAAAGAAAACAAAAACACTAACTCGAAAAGATGTATGTACCCCATGCTCACTGCAGCATTATTTACAATAGCCAAGATATGGAAACAACTGAAGTGTCTATCGACGATGAATGGATAAAGAAACTGTGATACACACACACTCAATGAAATACCATTCAGCCATAAAAAACAATGAAATCTTGCCATTTGTGACAACATGGATAGACCTCAAGAGCATGACGCTAAGTGAAACAAGTCAGACAGAGAAAGACAAACACTGTACGATCTCCCTTACATGTGGAATCTAAAACAACAATAACGACATCAAGACCAAGCTCATAGATAGAGAGAAAAGACTGGTGGTTGCCAGAAGAGGGAGGGGGTGATGGGAGTAGGAGAAATGGTAAACCACTTTTTTGTTGCTATTGTTTTTAGTTTAAATAAATTGAAAAAGTTAGTTAATTAATCCTAAAGTGGATCCCTGTGCATTTTCAGTATATTCTATGCCAGGTTATGAAAATGAATCCTCTAAAGTGGGAGACAGTAATGCTTAGTAAGTTCACATGAAGCATTAATATTAGTAGAATCTAACCTAATTAGACTAACCAGGTAATCTGCCAGGCATCAATACTTACTCAGTATCTCTTCAATTGTCAGTGGTAATAGAAGAAAGCAATACTATAACCTACGTATTTCAGACACACTGGTATCCAACAAATACTTTCCAATAATTGGTTATTACATAAATCAGTGGTTGATCAAAAAAATGAAAAATCACCCACTGATTCATCTGCAGACTGGGACTGCATGAAATGACATTCTCTCACGGCTGGTATGCCTTTCTTTTAATTGTTTTGCTCAGGCTGGTGTTAAAAGGAGTATGTACCAATTAATACTACAGAGAAGTGGCCAGGAAGTGTGCTGAGTGAGAAGAGGAATTGAGTTTGGGATTAGCATTTGTACAGTATTTGCTGTACAGTCCTTGTGACTTCATCTGTGGGCTATTAGGGAAGCCCTTCTCACTGTACCACTTTTTATATTGCCTTCTTGACAATATCCCAGGGCAGAGGCAGCTGGTTTTATAACTATGCAGAAACCTGCTTTGCTTATGTCATCACTGTACTTTGATTCCAACATGCAAAAAAGTTTTTCACATATTCCTCTTTATGAGTTATTCTGATAGGCAGGTGAAAGCTGTAACATCACACACACACAACAATGTGAAACAGGCTCTGAGAACATTACTTGACCATGGCCACACAGCTAAACATGATTAAGCTGACTCATGAACCCAAGTCCAACAACTCCAATACTCTACAGTGACATGGGACACACGATATGAGCATTGGGGTCCACAGGAGGAACCATATCATCCAAAGTCTAGTCTAATTATCCTTTTATTCTTAATTGATTTGAGAATATCATCCAGCTGATCATCCCAGACAGCTAAGGAACCCATAAGACACACTGACTGTAATAATTTTTCAAACAACAACTAGGAAACTTGGTTGACCAACGGATAGGAGAAGAAAAAAAAAAATCCATCAACATTTCATTATGATAAAGACTGATATTTACTTGTAGGCCTTCTCCTTCTTCTAAGAAAGTGCCTATTATTAATGGACACAAATACCATATTTTACTGAATAAGGAAAATATTAACTTATGACTTACCATATAAACAGTGGCTAAAAATAATTGTGCAAATCAGTCTTAAAGCTGACATAAACATATATGTTAATCTTAACATATTTATCTGGCTTTATTTCATACTCTATGGGAAAATGCCCCCATCCCATTTCTATTTTTAACTTACCATGTGAACAAGAACAAGTGATTAAACCACACCAGGTCTGAAAGTGAAACGCTCCATCAATAAAACAAGGTGACTGGACTTCAAGTCTGAAGTAACACAGTAAAATGGAAAGAACTCTAGATCTGGCCACAGCTGAGACTGAATCCTGGGCCTAGCATCTTGTTAAATGTCTGGCTGTGGGCCTATATTTCACCTCTTTCCTCATCTAGGTAAATGGACAAACCACACCCTTCTCGAAGAGTTTGGAAAGAATGAAAAATAATACACTTAAAGTTACCTAGCATGGTGTCTGATCCACAGGAGTGCTCAACAAAGAACAGCTGATGATGGGCTTCCCTGGTGGCGCAGTGGTTGAGAGTCCGCCTGCCGATGCAGGGGACACGGGTTCCTGCCCCGGTCCGGGAAGATCCCACATGCCGCGGAGTGTCTGGGCCCGTGAGCCATGGCCTCTGAGCCTGCGCGTCCGGAGCCTGTGCTCCGCAACAGGAGAGGCCACAACAGTGAGAGGCCCACGTACCACAAAAAAACTCCCCGCCTAAGCGAGCTGGCACTGTGCAGGCATGGAGGTCCACAACTCTAACCTGGAGGAGCTGCGTGGCTTACACTGAATAAAGGTTCTGATTCCTTTCTTAGCCTCACTACAGAATCCAGAGCAACTAGTCCCTTTGAGTCTCATCCCAGGGTGCTAGATCCTCACCCACTTAAGGAGAAACCACACAGTAGAATGGCTCTCCTCTGCCCTTCTCATCATCCTAGTACCATAAACACCCCAGAGGGCAGAGCTGGGCCAGGGCTTCCCACTTATCCTCCACCTGAGCCCCTTCCCCCTTCTCTTTGGCCAAAAGCATTCCCCAAGCCTGAGCCAAAGCCTTCCAGGAACCTCCCTGAAGGCCAAGGTTGCTTGGAGGTACTACCCCCTGCTTCCCACCAGAGGTCGCCCTCCCACACAAGCCTAAGCAAACAGAACCCGGCTTTGCCTTCTCGGCAGCAGTGACATTATTTTCTTTCTCTATTTTTATCTATTAAAAAGATTTCTTTACAGCTATAACTTAGATCTCTACACTAAAATGGAGCAACAGGAAGATATAATGGTGCATTTCATTTATGAATGACCTGTAATAAATTACTCCGAAGTGTCCCGAGTGCCAGGAGACACAACGCTTTGTCTGCCCACGGACTGTATTTCACCTGCTTTAATTTAGCTGACACATAAAACTCATTTGACATTTCGCAGGTATTTGTTGGGGGCGGGGGGGGGGGTGGCCTGCGGGAGGGGACCACTGCGAGGCCGGGAGGGGAGTGTGGGTGGCGGCAAAGCCAAGGATATTTGGTTCTTATTGAGGGTTAAGGTGTGGAGCCTGGGTAACCCTGGCAACACGAGGTCATCCCCGAGCAGATTGTTGTCCAAGATGAGTTCCTCCAGGCTCCCGAACGCGCTCAGTCCTTCCAGTGACCTGCAATGACAAAGGCAACAGGAAAAATGATCCTGCACTAAATCAGGGAGGCCATTATGAGCCGAAATAAATATTTTAACCTTCCCTTTCAGGACTGGGAATAGTTTGGGCTTGGTGCCTGTCAGCAAAGTGAATGACAAGAATTAGTAGCGGGAGCCGGGGCGGGGGCGGCGGGGGAGAAGGGGCCGCTGGCACTCACCGCATCCTTCACGCATTGCCAACATGAAGGATGAGGGTCACTTAGTGAGTAGCCAGGATCCAAAACAAAGGGCTTCAGATACGGCCTGCAGGATAAATTTGTCAATGTCTTGTGCCTTCAGGCACCCAGCCTCAGCTGACCCTAACCTCCATTCCCAAGATAAATAACTCTGTCACAGTTCACCTTCATTCCCTGGACACAAATTTAAGTTGTCATCCATCATTCCTGCCCAGAAATATCATACCCCTCTTACAATAATAAATATAACTTCAAGTATCATTTCTTAGCGGTTCTCTTCTACACAGTCCTAGGAAAAAGCAAGGAAGGCTTCCTTTCTCTGCATTCACCGCCTTTGACTTTTTCTCCCCTCTGCTTTTTTGCCTTACTAATCACTTAATTTGCTTCTGCCCAGTGTCCCTGTGGCCGCCTCAAAAGGCAAGATATCTGCGGAAGCACAGAATCACTCCAGTCTGAATGGCTGTTTCTTCCTCTTTCATTTCTTTTTGTTTGTTTTTGTTTGGGGGGGGGAGGTGAGGTAAGGAAGGGGTTGCGGGAATTTCTGCCTCAAGGCTCCTGACTTGACGTTTACTGTTTTAATTTATGGAAAGTGGATTTCTCACTTCATTTCTTTGAAAAAAGTGCCGAATGCAGCAATGGAGATGTCGGGGCAGTAAAGAAAGGCATCGGAAAGAATTAAGTACCCGGCTCAGAGAGAAAAAAAGCATCCGGGGAAAACAGCCCTGTTAATAGACGTAGCTGAAAGTTAACTCTTAAGGTTAGGGGCACAGGGCTGCTGGGGGTGCAGGCAGCGAGGGGCGGCTGTGCGCATGTGCCTGCCGGGCGCATGCAGATGGTAATTACAGAAAGCTGCCCAGTGGAGGGGCTCACACGGCCACATGCTCCCAGCTCGTTCACCTGCCAGACCCAAGAGCTGTGCTGAGCTTGCACAGGCTGACAGCTGAGCTACGACGTTGACCAGAGGGTGGACTCACACAGGGTTGCCTGGCTGTTCTATAAAATGCAACGAATCGGGGAGACATTGTCTAAGCTATTTATGCATTTACTGATGGCCCTTCCATCACAGACGCTCCTGCTTGCGTGTGCAATGCCGGTACATGTGATGTGACTGTTCAGTGCCTGTATGTGTGGCGTGAGTGTGAACTTGAGCACCAGACCTTTCTGAATACATCCATCTCTCCCTTGTGGGACCTGTGTCAATAGGACTCCAAAATCAAGAGGCGGTGAAAGATGCCTGGTGAAGAAGCAGTATCAACCCCCAGACTCCACTGGGCCCAGAGCTCCACCAGCAGCCCCACTCCTGCCCCAAACCTCCAGGTGGTCCCAGCCACGGCCCAGCACCCAGACCACGTCTAATCCCGTAACTGACACTACTTGCGCCGTCGCAGGGGGGCAATACCGCATACACTTGGGGTCAAGGGTCAACAGGGTCACCAAGTTCCATTTCCTCCTCCTCCTCTCTCTCCTTCCTCAGGTTTCAGGAAGGCAAAACAGAATTTATACAGGTACAGTCAGGAAGGCCTGGGGCTTTACTTCTGTGCCATCATTTACTTGCAGCCTGAATTTGGGCATCTCAACAACCCCCTCGAGTTCCCTTCTTTTGTGCTGACCCAGCTCACAGGATCTTGCAGGGAATACGTGGGAGAGGACTAACAACCTATTAGCAAATACTGGTTTCTTTCTTCTCCTTCCTCATTGATTTTTCTGGAAGCCCTGACCTTTGGTCAGGGGTGTGGGGGGTGGTTCAGGATGCAGGGGGTGGGCAGAGGAGGAGATGTGCAAAGGTGTGTAGTAAGTGTGGCTTCTGCACGGAAACTTCAAGCTTTCTTGAAGTCCCTTCCTCCTTGGAGGTTACTGAGTGCTGATCCCAAAGTGTCAGGACTATAGACCCGTTTACCTCAAGGGGAGTCGTGGCCACCTCCCCATCAGGGCACCTAATGGATGGCTAATCAGTCCTTTGTGCACGAACATCCTCTGGGCTCTGGTCAAAGGTGGCATCCAAATACACGTTGTCCCGGAGTTATGTTATCCAAATATAATACTTTTATCATGAGAGTCAGCAAAGGGTTGGCAACTGGCAAGCAGAAGAAAGCTCCCTTCTAAGAGTGCTTCAGGGGAGGCATAAGACAAAATGACACCACATGGTGAGGACAAAACCGGGAACACTAGAAGGAGTGCCCCCAGAGATGCCTTTTCCTCCAGGGTGGGCTCTGGGGCAGAGCTCAAAACAGGAGGGAGACTTCAGAGAGCACTTGGGAAGCTCAGGCTCAAATCCCCTGTCACCTGTCTGGTTCGAGATCCTTTTTGCCATGTCATATTGTTAGCTGCTCAGTTAAAAGGCAGTTTACGGGGGGTGGGGGATTGCTAATTAATAAATCCCTGTCTTCATGTCATCACTGGGGTGTGCACTTGGTGATTTAATCAGCTAAATTCAGAGCTGAGGGATTGGAGGGACAGGAGGCAGAAAGCGTAATGAAGGATAAAACTGGAGGGGACAGGAGTTCTGGAGCTTGGCTGGCATGTGGAAGGCAATAAACAGATGCTTGGAAGGTGCTTTTAGTTTTTACTTTTAAAATAAGTTTATTTTTGTGTTACTGTTGTTGTTGCTGCTTTCCTGGAAGGAGACAGGGAAAGAAATTATGTGGGTCAATCTTTGAGCTCATACCCCTATATACAAGATGCCTGCAAAGAGATGTGTGCTATTAAATGACAAGGCAAAAAAGGGTGTAAGGGTCCACACAGATCTATGCCGTTCAAGGGACAGCTATGGTAGCTACAAGAAAAAGATGGCAGGACTGGAATTTCTCCCCTATAACCTTGTGTGCGGACAGCAAAATGCACCCCAGACCCAAGAGCCCTGGTGGAAGAGGTGAGTGTCACTCCACGGTCACCCACCAGCTTGGTTGGCTGTGGCTACAAACGCCTGAGGGGTGGGCTGGGAAGACCAGGCAGGCCTGAGTGCCACGGACAGGGTCTGGACAGGGAGGGCAAGGCACAGCCAGCTGGAGAGAGGTCTTCCCGGCCCAGCAAGGAGATGTCAAGGGCAGGCAGGGAGATCCGGTGTGCGGTCCGATCTGTGCCAGGCGGTTTGCTCCGGAAACCTAATCAGCACCTCCAAAGTGCACTGCAGGCTGCCGGCCTCCACTCCACCAGCGGGAAAGCTGCCCATTATGTCACCCACAGGTACCATCTTGGTTACCTCGCTCGCAGGGCTCCGGCTGGGCTCCCCTAGGAGCCGCTGCGGCTGCTGGGAGAGTCCCAGTGCCTTTTCCAAAGTCACATCAAAATGACAAAACATCACAATGCATTCAGCTCCAGAGGATTCAAACAGAGAGAACTTTTAAGTTTCCACTGTAATTAACCCTATCCTCGTTAAGATAATTATGATCAAGCTTCCTGTCAGAGTTAATATCCCAGCATCATTGCCTGTGGCTCCCACTCTGCCTTCATTAGCTTACAAAAACAGTGGCACTAAACAGGCCCCTCACCCTCTGCAAGTCAGGCCAGTGCTGTGAGCCTCACAGAGGGAGGGACCTCAGGCAGGGCAGCAGGGCCTCCTGGAACCCCAATCCCTTCTGCTCCTGGGTGGGCGCACACTCAGTGGCCTCCATCCTTTCCCCAAAAGTCGTCAGAACAGGGAAGGAGAAGGGCCCGGACCAGAGCAGGGCTGGGAGGTTTGGGCAGAAGAGGTATTCAAATGTAGCTCCCCCTTTTTCAGCAAAAAACCAGCCAGGAAAACCGTCAGAAGACACATCCAGAATTCCCGGTTCAAGAACTTGCCCATCTCTTTCCTGGGGTACAGGCCATGGTCAGAACTAGACCTCTCTGCCCTCAGCTCCCAGCCTGTTCGGGGATGATAATTCTGCCTGACACGAGATGCGCAGGGAACGGGGAGACAGTTAACCACAGACCCTGAGAAAGAAAAGTATCCCTTTGTGGAACCAGAGTTGCCTCAAATCCAGAACCAATTAAGAAAAGAAGATTTCTACTAAGGTCTTTATCTACTCCCTCTGTGATATCTACCTAAATATCCATATACATATTTTTAACTGAGACAATGGAGAGGCCGTGGAAATCCTAGAGGACCTAACCCATATATCTGATGTCTGCCACACTGGCTACTTTTGCAGACCTGCTCAGGCCAGGCACTGCCTACTCTGTAACGGTCTTTCTGCATGACTCCTGTCTGCCCAGCTCCCAAAAGAAAGGGATCTCAGTGCAACCTCCAAAATACCTAGAAAGTTGTCAAAAGCACAGTAAGGGCTCAATGCCTTTTAGCCAACTGACTACTGATCAGCCAGGAGCCTGTGAGTTGCAGAGAAAAATGCTGCCGATAGCATGGCAAGGGCAGGACAAAGAGCAGGCCTCAGGTTGACCGGCCAAGGGCTAGCAGGGCAATCTCTCCATCTGCATTCTTTCAGAGGCCAGAGTGCCTCCCTCTCTTTACCCCAAGGCCAAGTGACTGAGAATAGGCAGAAGTGACATTCGGCAAGTCTGCGCCTGTATACCAGTATTGGTTACTAAACTATTGCAGTAATTCCTTACCAACTGGTAAAAAATTGCAGCTCTCAATACCCTGGGTGCCCCACCCTGTTACCCTGGCCACTCCCCAGAGCTCCCAGACCTTTCCACAGTTCAGCAACTAAGTGGTTAATGTCCCTCTCACCCTCATCACACAGGGCCTTCAAGGACCCTGCTTCAGCAAAGATCTTTCTGACTGGTCAGTGCAACTGTTAAGTAATTTAAACATCGCACTTGAGAGCAGAAATAGCAACTTGTACACTTTACTCCTCCCCACCATGCCAAGTACAATGTCTGGCACACAGCAGGTTCTTGGTGAATGTCTACGCACAGACTTACAACAGAGGCCATGACCAAAACTACAAGGACAGGACAGACAGCACAGAGCTACACGCGAGGAATAAAGGAAGAACTATGAGAATAGGAAAATTGTGGTATGACTGCTCCCGTCCCAGAAAATGGCCCAGTGGCACAGACATTTTTAGAAAGGCTGTTCATCTAACCCATGAGCAGAATCCTTTCTTTCTGCCATAAAACATTTTTATACCCTATTTAAATGAATATATATAACTATAGATAGTACATAATATATAGTATATTACTATAGATAGTATATACTATAGTATGTCACTGTACATAGTGTTATATGTACAGTTGGCACTATGTATTTTCTACATATTTTTCTGTCATTCAGGTCACATAACCAGGGGTATATGTACAAATAATAATATAAATCAACTGTCTATATGGTAAGTATATCAATAGAGGATGAATGTGTCTTTAAAAATTAGGAGAATGTGGAAAAGGCTCTAGGCTATGTAAGACAGTGTATAGTGACGCCATGTGACAGTATATCACATGGAATTTGTCAAAGTCACTTTCAAAGCCCTATTGAGCCCACTGTCAGGATGGATGATCCCTGATCTTCTGAGAATAAAATTCAAAAACGGTATAAGAGATCTGAACCCAAGACCAGTCAAAAATCTAAGGTAGTTAGGTGTTTGTTAACTCTACGTGGGATCAAGTCCAAAGCCATCATGCACCATACTTAATAACAGTACAACAAAAAAAGAAACTGTTAAATATGATCCCTCAAGAATTATGGAGAATGAGCAAGGAGCTGGGAGTCCAGAAATGAGTGCCTGCATTTCCAGTTATTTGAAAAGGAAGGTAAAATTCTATAAACTTTAGATTGATAAGTTCATAAACTTACCTACATGGAATTCTAGTCAGACTGTAGCTCTGAAGAGCCATTATTTTCTTGTCCTATATTATAGGACAATATAAATCATGTATGTGATCATGTAACCCTTTTCACTTTTGCTGCCAGGAAGCTCAGAACTAAATTATGACCCAACTGTAAAAAGGCAGTACCCCATGGTCTCTATGTCTGCTTTCTAACTTCACTGTCAAGGCTTATAAATATTTTATAGACTATCTATATATTGTTATTTGTTTTACTAATTCAATACAATTTAATATAGCATAGCTTCTCAAACAGGCAGCTTCTGTGCATTAAGGACAAGTTCTGTGAGGGATGGCTGACTAGGAATAAAGATGTATACTGTATCTCCATTTCAGAATGTCTCTGAAAAGAATACTACTAATTCTAATGATATCCTTGTGGCAGAAAAGCAAAAAGTGGACTAGAAAATGACCACTTTAGCTAGAGTCATGACCGGTTTGAAAATATACCTGAAGAACACTAATTAATGGCTCAGCTTGCTCTGGGGGAAGGTTCTGGGGACTTCGGTCCTGATGTTTTGCCAATGACTTGGTTAAGGACAGGTTTATCACATTTATGGAGGCCAGCACCTAGAAAGATATTTAAAAGGATGCAGTAGGAACCAAAATGATCCTGCTAGAATCAAGCCATTGTTTCAGCCTAACAAGATGACATTTTTCAACATCTAATGTAAAGACTACCCCAAAATACCCATTTAACTAAAACATTCAAAGGCAAATGAAAACTGGGGAAAACGTTTACAATCTCTCTGATAGCGTAAGGTTTAACATCCTTAATATGAAAAGAGTGTTTGAAAATCATTAAGGAAAAGCTGAAAGCCCCAGGATAAAAATGATCAAAAGACATGGAGAGAAAATACACAAGGAATGCAAATGGTCAGTAATGAAAATGTGGGGTGAAATTTCAGCTTCATTGGGAATCCAAAATATTCAAATTAGACGAGATATTTTCACCTTACTAGCAAATGCACTGCTTTCTTAACGCAACATAGTCTTGTCAAAAGGTCAAGGTAACACTAACGGCAGAGTGAAACTGTTATAACCTTTCTGGATGTCAATTTACACTAAAGCCTTAAAAATTATCACCTATTCATCCAGTAATTCCAAGAATTTATTCAGCAAATATTAAAGAAGTCTATATGGTTTAAATATGTTCACTACAGCATTATTTATAAAAACACTGTAAACAAGCCTAAATGCCCAATGATAGAGGAACTATTAAATAAAGCTCAAAATATCTGTATGATGAAACACCATGCAGCAACTTTTTCTTAATTAATTAATTAATTAATTTTTGGCTGTGTTGGGTCTTCGTTGCTGTGCGCGGGCTTTCTCTAGCTGCAGCGAGCAGGGGCTACTCTTCGTTGTGGTGCGTGGGTTTCTCATTGAGGTGGCTTCTCTCCTTGTGGGGCGTGGGCTCTAGGTGCACGGGCTTCAGTGGTTTTGGTACGTGGGAAGTTGTAGCTTGCAGTCTCTAGAGCGCAGCCTCAGTAGTTGTGGCGCACAGGCTTAGGTGCTCCGCGGCATGTGGGATTTTCCTGGACCAAGGCTCAAACCCGTGTCCCCTGCACTGGCAGGCAGATTCTTAACCATTGCGCCACCAGAGAAGCCCCCATGCAGCAATTTAAAATATTAAAGGCAGATATCTATGGATCCAGTAAAACTGTCACATTATCTATTTAAGCACTTAAATTAAGTTATACTACAGGTAATACACAAAGATCTCATGCGTGGAAATTAAAAGGCATCCATGTGCTCGCCTCCACTCTCTACACAAATTTTCATCTGTACTATGTCTTCCATGTTGATGATTAAGAGTCATTAGTCTTTTTTTAAAATAAATTTATTTTATTTATTTATTTTCGGCTGTGTTGGGTCTTTGTTGCTATACACGGGCTTTCTCTAGCCGTGGCGAGTGGGGGCTACTCTTCGTTGTGGTGCGCAGGCTTCTCATTGTGGTGGCTTCTCTTGTTGAGGAACACGGGCTGTAGGTGTGCAGGCTTCAGTAGTTTTGGCGCAAGGGCTTAGCTGCTCCATGGCATGTGGGATCTTCTTGGACCAGGGATCGAACCCGTATCCCCTGCATTGGAGGCGGATTCTTAACCACTTCGCTACCAGGGAAGTCCCAGGAGTCATTAGTCTTTGTTAGTTGTTTCTAGTTTACAAACTGCTGTTAATACACAATCTTGTACATTGGGACTTTAATGACAATCCTGTACACACAAATACACATTGATGCATACATACATATCCACATATCTAGCTGCAGATGCATGGATGGATGGATGGATAGATAGACAGATCCCAGATATACATCACTAACCCTTAAGTAATGAGTTTATAGGATTATTTCCTTCTCTTTTACAGTTTTCACTAGTTATTAGATTTTTCTATCATGAGTAAGTATCTTATAATCAGGAGAAACTCCAGTAAATATTACTTTTAAATAAAACAAAACAATTTCCCAAACAGAAGATGGAGGAGGCTTAGCTAAAGAGGAGTGTGTATAAAGGGGGTTTAGTTAGCATGAATCTCCAGAGTGGGGCTGCCACCACAGAAGCTAATCTGATCCTAATCCACCCTACCGGCCCCTCAGTAACTCTACTGGGAGCTTTGTTTCAATTCTTGGTGCCAGACTCCAAGGAGCATCAGCATTCAGAAACACTGTGTGACCAGAACCACCAGCTGGTTTGGAAGGGTGTGAGGAACGGTGACTGAGACCGTCAAGATTACCTAACCAGGAAGAGAGGAGGCTTAGCTGTTTCAAAGTAGTGAATCTATGGCCTGCCAGAAGGCAGAGTCAAAAACAAATTTTGTGATTTGAGAAAATGATGTAATTTGGGAGGAGAGGTCTTGAATCAATTTTTTACAAACTTCTAAAAATAGAGAGCTGTTTTTGCCAAAGGACTGAGCTACCTTATGAGTCATTATATGAATTTGATCAGAGACTGGGAATCATAAAGGATGTTCACAGGGAATTTCTGCATACAGAAGATGAGATTCGGGCTTCCCTGGTGGCGCAGTGGCTGAGAGTCCGCCTGCCGATGCAGGGGACGCGGGTTTGTGCCCCGGTCCGAGAAGATCTCACATTCCGCGGAGCGGCTGGGCCCGTGAGCCATGGCCGCTAAGCCTGCGCGTCCGGAGCCTGTGCTCTGCAACGGGAGAGGCCACAACAGTGAGAGGTCCACGTACCACAAAAAAAAAAAAACAAGATGAGATTCAGTGACCACTAAGATTCTATCCAGATTCTGTGCTTCTCTGACTGGAGCTCCTTCTGCTATAACCACAGTTCACAAGGACTGCCAAGAGCCACTTCTTCCCTGCCAGAAGGGTCCCTACTGACCCAGCCTGGTGGAAAGAGGGCAGCAGATAGCTCTAGCTCTGTCATTCCCCCTCACACTCAACTCTGTACCTTATTCTGATCTTCTAGCTGGGATTGCGCAAGGTCTCTTTAATGCTTCCCTAACTAGGAGCACATCCCCATAATTAAAGAGGCACATGTCAACACATAGCCTCTTACAGCCAATAAACCAGATGTCAGAGCCACAGCATTGTCTGCATGCATCACAGTCTTCTTCCTAGACACACAGACTTGGAGTCCTAGGGGGATTTTAGGGTGTTCCATTCTCCACTTCACAGAAGGTGACCAATGCTCAGAGAGGTAAAGTGGCTTGACTGAAACCATACCTAGTAACCAAGACGTGTCTAGAACTATTGGACACACAGAGCAGTGCTCCCTCAACTAAACCATGATAAACTACCTCTAAATAATTTCTAGTGGAGGTCTGGAAGTAGAAATTCACCACTGCCACATTCCTTACCAAAACACAGTATATCTCTTTGTAATTCATTCATTATAGGTCCTCAATTGTAATGATCAACCTAGATGGTCTTCATATTCTTTTTCCTTTCGATCTCTACTCCCGTCCTAGCCCTCCTAGAACAATCCCCTGAAGAACGAGTTCTTATAGTTTTTCTAATGTGGTTCTCACGAGGTTAAGTATTCATTAGGTAGGGCTGGGTTGAAATTTACCAGCTAACGGTCCCCTTGGCATGTACCTCCATAGCTTATTCATTCATTTACAAAAATGTAGTGAGCGCCAACTCGGTGCCTAGCATTCTGCTAAACTCTGGGGCTGCAGAGATGGCTGAGGCATAGTCCCCTACTGTTAAGTAGTAGATACAGACAAGAAAGCAGGTGCCATAGAATGCAGGGTAGTGGGTTAGACTGGGATGATAAGCACTACTCTGGGTGGGCAGGGTTGGCTCAGGGAGAACATCAAAGAGGAGATGGGCTTGAGCAGACAAGTCTCAGTCCAGTTGAATTCTCATCTTTTGAGCCTCTACTTGCACTTTATGCCAAAGGTGGTGGTGAAAGAACATGAGAAGAAGAGAGAGTTTGATTCTGGCACTCCAGTAATGGGACAGTCCAAAAAGCTTACTGAGAACCAGAAAGCCTGTCTGTGGCATCCACTTCCAGTATGTCAAGTTCTCAATGAGCACCCCCATCTGGGGATACGAAAGATGCACAGTTCATGGCACCTGCTCCCAGTGGGTTTATCATGTATGGGAAGAGAGAAAGAAGTTAAACTTGAAAGGAGGAGAAATCATATAGGACAGCATATATTAAGCAGCATGGGCAAGATGGGCTCCTGATGTTGAGAGAAAAGTAATGAGGGCTTTAGTGGTCACCTTTTAGGCCCATCCTCCTATGTTTGTCCTGAAGTTATTACAGCAAGTGAGTCCCTAAGGACAGAGGTGAGGAACCAGGTACCCTTCCGCTATGAACATGTCAGATGCCCCCACGTCTTGGTCCCATCACTCTGCCCATCTGGCTGTCCTCCTCTCCTCTCAGCCCATCTTTCCTACATTTCTCCCACCCTGGTGACAGGGCTTGGTTCTGGGCTTTGACTACGTCTCTAAAATTATTTTGATTCACGGCTTGAGATTTTACAAAACCACACATGCACGCATGGAGCCTGTGGCCTCGGGTTCTTGTTTGTTTTTAAGAGTCTAAAGAGTGAGTTTGTTTGGCGGGTTCTATAAATGGAGGTTTTCTTTACTGGGGAGATGTAAGGGCGCGGACATGGTGTGCTGCAGCCGCGGTATGTGTGCACGTCGCCATGGGATGGAATCCAGCGCCCGGTAGGGGAGGCTCCCATGGCCATTGGGCAAACATATGTTGGGCCAAGAACACAGCTCTTCAACCTCATGAACTGTGTGCTTGAAAGATAACAGTGTCTCTTCCATATGCGGCTTTCACCACCCTCCACAAAGGGAATTTCTAATTCAACAGATGGTGTCTACTCATTGCAAACCAACCAGAAAAGGAGACATTTACATGGCTGGGCCTCCAGGCCCTAGAGACCCAGAGGGGCCCTCATCAAATACTTGCCCAAAGACCAGCTCCCCATGGGCAGGGCCCTCTGGAATGGAATCGGGCCAAGAAAACCAGCAAAAACGTGCCAAGTGCTGATTCTGTGAGGTCCCAGTTGGCTGAAAAAGGTGAAAACATGTTTTCTGTCCCAGACTACAGGATAGCTTTATATCTCCTTCAGGAAAGAAAGCCCTGGGAGATATGGTAACCTCCAAAAGTCGCTTGCTACTGGAGCCATTTTCCTTCTTCCAAAGCAGCCCTTACTCTGTGATTTGCAAAACCTTTCAAAGAACAACTGTGTCAGGTTTGGGCTCCATTTCATAAAATGGCACATTCTGGGCCCTGAGAACCAACACCTAACAGAAGTGACAGTGCTAGGGACAAGGAGGAGAGAGACAATGCCTGTAGACGTACAGCGATGAACAAGGGACTCTCCCGGGACTAAACGAAGGTTCTTTCTTCCTTGTCTGCCTCTCTGGTTATCTGACTGCTGCCCTTGGGGGCAGAATGTGCTGGTGGTGGTTTTCCAAGGCCCGTGGTGTCCTGATCTTGTCAACTCAGTGAAGCCAAACACAAAACATAATAAGAAGACACACAAAGTAAGACCGCTATATTAGAGGACAGGAGCTCTGTTTTCCTAGATGTGCTGTAAGACTCTGGAAATATAACACCCCTCAGGTTTAATTTTCGAATCCATCACAGGGGCACGAAAATCCCTGACCTGTATAGTTTGCATATACTGGAATGGAGAAGACATGGGATAAAGTATGTATAAACAAACCTAGATAAATATAAGGATTGCTGATATGTGAATGACTGTTTTGCAAACAATAATGTGTGTATTTTCTATAGAGGTAATTAGTTACCAAAGAAAAGGAAGCAAGTAGCCAAGGCTTTCCAAGAGATACTAACACTTATTCAGAATCATCTGGTAACAGAGCAGCTTGGGAGAACCTCTGTCTGAAGAATGACCAGGGACCCTGATCCTCGTCCTGCCTTGGTGACTACTTTCCTGCCATGCTGCAGTCATATCCTTGCCCCATAATTTTCTGTAAACTGGGGAGGTTGGATTCAGTTATTTCAGACATCTCTCCCCTTTGTAACATTCTATGCTCTAAAGTAGGTTGCAGGAGAAAAACCCCCAAGCTAAACCAAAGTTTTATTATGTCCTTAATTATGCCACCATTCATTAAAAAGTTCAGCATGAATGTGGCAGGCCATCTCCAACCTTCCCACGTCCAGAAAAGGGGTTTGAAGGGCAGGGGTGCAGGGAGAGTTTCAAGTCTCAAGTATGAAATCTGATTAACAAGGACTATCTGGGGAGGGAAAAGTTGGGGGAGAAAAAAATACCACCCCTCCACCCCTGCATTTTTTCATCTTTCAAGGCATCCTAGACTAGAGAGTGACAGGCAAAGTGACACAGTGCTCAGAGGGCAAAAGATAAATGTTTGATGGATTGGCCATTGGTAGGGAAGTGATGGGCTTTGTATGCGCATAATGGCTGAGCTGCCTTTCCATGTCGATCGCCTGCCAAGATAAGAAGCCATAATGAATGGACCTTGAGATGCCCTGGACAGGAGTGGTTTTCATTTGACTTGTTTTAATAAAATTAATTTTAAACAGAAGAACAACAACAAAATGGCAGAAGAAAGAGGAGAGCAATTTGGAGAGACCAGAAAGGCTGAGAATTACAAACATCCAGAGTGGACGCCAACCATCGGCTTTTGCATTCACTGTGCTCATCAAGTCAGCAGAGGGAAAAAATTCGATTTCCTTACATCTATATGTCATCAAAAGGCTGTCCGTGTCCAGTACTGTGGAGAGACACTGAGATATGGAAATTAAATGGCCTGGCTGAATAGAACAGTACCCTGATATGCACAGAATGGATCATTCATTCATTCCTCCATTCATTCATTCATTCATTCCTCCATTCCTCCATTCCTCCAGCAAATATTAACTGAGCATCCCCTACCTAGGGTGAATGAAACAGGTCTACTCTCACCTGCATTGGAGCCTGGCGGGCTTGGCTTTTCTAGCAAAGTGAGGAATACTCTCCTGGTCCAAGGACTCCTACTATGCTAGGTGTCTCTGCCAGGCAGTCATGACTCTACATCCTTGAACATGTCCCACCCCCAGGTAATTTCTCATTTCCATATTTATCTTCTGATTTTAGTCTTCTGGTCCTATGTTTGTGCTTGGCTTCACTGAGTTTCCCAGATCACCTCCATCAGAATAACACAATGCTTGTGAAAACCCCACAATGGTGTTCTGCCGCCAAGAGCAGCAGTCATATAACCAGGATGGCAGACTTCAGCCCAAGTACCCTCTAGATATGCCCATGAGTATATTACTTTGTGGACTTTGGTTTTTTCCATATGCAAAATGTGGGACTGGAGCAGATGATTTGCTCCATCTTTTGACTAACATTATTTGAGGCCTTGAAAGATCAAACATTCTGACAGGCCTGGGAGTACACACCTGGTTAAGATATTATCATGTCCTCAAGGGGCCCAAGATCTCGTGAAACAAGGGCAAAAACACTTGGCCATAATACAATGAGGTTTAAGTGCTCCTACTGCCTCCAGGTGACCTTAAAAGACCTCTAAGATCCCTTCTAAGACTCAAGTGTCCTAAGATTAGTGTCCTAACCTCCATTTTTCTTTGATTTTTAAGACGAAGTACAGAATTACAAAGAAGCTTGGTTATCCAAGCATTCTAACAGTCACCTCCATGATACCATGCATTTTCCCCATGTTAGAAGAATCCTATGCAAAATGCAATGTGCTAGTGGGAAGCAGCCGCATAGCACAGGGAGATCAGCTCTGTGCTTTGTGACCACCTGCAGGGGTGGGATAGGGAGGGTGGGAGGGAGGGAGACGCAAGAGAGAAGAGATACGGGAACATATGTATATGTATAACTGATTCACTTTGTTATAAAGCAGAAACTAACACACCATTGTAAAGCAATTATACTCCAATAAAGATGTAAAAAAAAATGCAATGTGAAAAATAAGTCTCCCCTTCGTATGGTGACAGATGGTAACTAGACTTATCATGGTGATCATTTTGTAACGTACAGAAGTATTGAATCACTATGTTGTATACCAGGAACTAACATAGTGTTGTAGGTCAATTATACTTCAAAAACAAACAAGCAAGCAAGCAAACTCATAGAAAAAGATTTGTGGTTACCAGAGGGTGGGGGAGAAAGAATTGGTGAAGGTGGTGAAAAGGTACAAACTTCCAGTTATAAGATAAATAAGTACTAGAGATGTCATGTACAACATGATAAAGATAATTAACGCTGCTGTATGTTATAGATGAAAGTCGTTGAGAGTAAATCCTGAGTTCTCATCACAAGGAAAAGCAGTTTTTTTCTATTTCTTTAATTTTGTATCTTTATGAGATGACAGATGTTCACTCAACGTACTGTGATAATCACTTCATGATTTGGTAAGTCACATCATCACGCTGTACACCCTAAATTTATACAGTGCTGGATGTCTACTATATCAATAAAACTGGAAGAAAAAACTAAAGTAAAATAAAACTTTAAAAAAAAAAAAGAAAGAAAGAAACAAAAAATCTTCCCCTCCTTCCTGCCTCTGAGGGTATCCTTTTTTCCACAACTACAAAAGGAAAGTTACTCATTACTAAACAGCTCAGAAAGGCTTGCACTATTGGAGAATATAAAGTTTTATGAGCAGGTCTCTCCTTCGCTCTCTGGGTGTAAGTGAGAAAGTGAGTGAGACAGAAAGCCAGAGAGGTCTGGCTCAGGAGTCCAGGTTGAATTATAGACTGCCGCTCAAGATTCACAGCTCTTCGTGGTAGGAGGTTAATATTCTCACATGTCATTAGGTCTGCTGGCTCTCCTGATGGTTCATTGAAGCAGGCAGCAAATTATTTCCTCATGCTGCAGAGGACAGCCCACTTCAAAGCAAGGGAACTCAGGTCGGGGCAGGCCTCTGGGTGGACTCATGACTTGGGATCACCAGGGGTTGTCTATAGGTAAGAATGGGCCCAAAGCCTCTGACAAAGCTAACTTTTTGATCTGTCTTGACCCGACTTTCAAGTCAGACATCCAGATTTTATTCCTATCGCCTTCTAAGGACCTGCCAAGACCTGCGGGAAGACTGGGTAACCTGTCTGGTCATTTTATTGTCACTTGAAATGCCTCCACCTATTCTCTGCTGTTGTACCTCTCACCCACAGTTCAAGGTGGAGCTTAAACACCTCCTCCTGGGAGGAGACTTCTCAGGCTGAGCCAAAGCCGGCTGGCCATGCCTGGACTCAACTCCCAAAGGGCTTCTGCACTACACACTCCTTCCACCAGTGGGCCACAGACTTGGTCTGTTCTCCTATCATCCTAGGTGTCTTACTCTTGTCTCCTTGACAATCAAATAAAGCTTACGGGACTGCAGGCCCAATGGGTTCTATCTCTTTGCATCTCTCCTAGTGGCAGCTAAGTAGGAAGGAAGGGAAAACCTACGTACCTGCCCTGGGTACAGGTCTAAATCCTGACCCTGTCTCCTTTCCGGAAGACAGGGCCAAGAGAGCCCCAGAAATGTTTACAATACAGGCTCATTCAGCTGTTTCTTTACAGGTAGCTTGGAAAATACCACTTCTAAAGACAAAATTAGGAAGAAGTGTGAAAGGCATAAGACACTCAGAAGAAGTCAGGGGAAAATCGAGGCTATCTTTGCACAGGCTCTGAATTTCTAAATAAGTAGGTTTCGTGCACACACCCACCACAGGCTGTATTCTGTTTTCTCAGGTGGAGGTTTTCTCAACAGCAGGAAGGGTGTCCTTGGAGGGCAGCCATTATGAGGAGGCCTGCACACTAGGGCAGCCCTCTCCTTCAGCGCCATCTGGGAGGGTGCCCCCACCTGGGGAAGGGCTGGAGGGGAACTCCCAGGGGACCCTGGAGGACACACTCCTGACAGGCCATGTCCAGGCACCACCCCAGGGCCCCCTGAGCGGCCAGCTCAGTATAGGGGGCCTGGAAGGAGTTCCTGTCTGGTGGTTGTAGGGGACTCTGACTGGCCTCCCAAATGTCTTTCCCCTTAGAGTAAAGGGACTGCACTGGGGAGGGGGGATCGGCAGTACTAGCATTAGGCAACCCGCTTGTCCTCCACTTCAAACCTGGACGTGCAAAGGAAAACTGGGGAGAGCTCTTGGTAGACGAGAAAAAGCACTGGGGAAACGTAAGGGGTGATCACCCCGGCCCCAGTCCTGTCTTCTCTCCCTGCCGCACTCACCTGGAAACTTTCTCTTCTGCTTCCTGCTCCTCTCGCTATCTGTTCTCCTATGTGCCCCACTTCCTTTCCACAAAAATACTCTTACCTTCTTTAACATAACATGTTTTCTATAATATATGCAGGGAAAACAAACAAAAACAAAGGTACACACCCAGATACCAAGTATGTATATATATGTACATACACACACACACACACACAGAGTATGGAGCGCTGAGAGGCCAGGCAAGTGAGCCCCAGCTGCTTCACTCTGGGTCAGACCCCAAAAGGCAAAGCTCCCTTGAGCTGGCCACACAGCTCAGCAGTCCTCCCCCGGCTCAGTTAAAGAGTGTTCAGTGCGGCATCAAAGGAGGAGCACTGCACCAGCGATCAGCAGACTGGACTCCAGTCCAGCTCACTCAACACGCTGTACGTGAGCAGGGCCCTTCCTTCCCTTCTCTGGACCTCAGATTCCTCCAGAGTGGAATAAAGAAAGAGGGGTGACTTTACCAGGGTGTCCAGAAAGGCAGTTTGTGGACCACACGCATCAGCATCTCAAGAGACACTTATTAAACATACAGATGCCAAGGTCCACCCCGACCTACAAATCAGGTTCTTTGTGGGTGGAGTCTGGATATGTACAGTTAATTCCCCACATCATTTCTATGCATACAAAAGTGTGAGAAAGGGGAGGGTCCCCCAACTCAAACACCTTCAGGGACCAATCAGGTATTGAAACCCTAGATTTCAAGGAATCGAAGGCTTGTCCATTACAGACACACCATTATTCTATGTCTTGGTAAGAGAGAAAAACCACTGCAAGTTAAAAACGACCCAATGCTTCCTACCTTAAAATGTCTCAGGAACTCTCTTCCTTTTTTATATCCCGCTCATTGCTTTGCAAGAAACTATGAATCAAGGTCCTTACTCCAATGACAAATATTTGCTTTATAATATCAAGTTTATGCCCTCTCCATATACACAATAATTTTGTCTTTCCATGTCAAATCACAGTGAATTTTTAAACAGCACATGAGATATCAAAAATACATATAAGTCAACTGAAGTGAAAATAATAAGAACAAACTATAACCAAGTTGAAGTGTGTACTGACAACAACAGTAATATCACAGCTGCCTCCTGGCCAATGACAATTTTAAGAAGCCATCAATTTTGAGATGGATTCAGGGATGCCAAAATGGGGGGGGGGGGAAATGTACATCTTAGAAATGCTAAAATACAGAAAATGCAGGCAAGATAATAGGGAGTGGTGAGGACTGAGGGAATCAGAGTACACGCTCTACCTAAAGGCATCCAAACTCATATCGGTATTGTTCACAAACAGCAGTGGGCTGCGTAGGACCACCATATAATCTGTTGTCTAAACTGGGGCATCTCTCAGAGTCAGGGGGCAATACTACTGGTTATGCCAGGAAAACAGGCTTTAACTAGAACAGTGCTGGGCCAACCGAGATGCAAGTTTTCCTACCCATGAGCAGCACAGAAACCCCTGGGTAAAGTGATGATCAGAGCCCGGTTAATTCCAGTGTTCAGATCCGCAACACCGCGTATCCACTGAAGCTACTTTTCCCTCGATGTCTTTAAAACTCCCTGCAAGTCTGACCTCTTGATGCCTGTAGAGTTCCTCTAACTCTCCACACCTGCCTAGCATGTACCCATAATCACCCCTTCCTAACTCGAGGGGTCTGTACCCACTCCTAAGAGAACACTGCCGGCCCTCACAGTGATCCCCACAATTGTTTGAAGGGATGTGATCAGTGGTTCTCAACCAGGGGTGACTTTGCCCCCCACACACACCTGGAGGGCATGGGGCAAAGTCTGAGGACAGCTCTGGTTGTCATGACTGGGAGGCACTGCTGGCCCCTTGGGGGTAGAGGCCAGGATGCAGCTGAACATCCTATGATATACAGGACCGCCTCCACAACGAAGCCTTATCTGTCCCAAAACATCATTAGTGCCGAGGCTGAGAAACTCTGGACTAGGTGAAGGATGATGCTTTTGGTCCCTCTGTTGTGGGGAGAGCCTCTCTCTTTTCCTCCTGCTCTCACAAGCATCCCGTAAGCCCTCTTCCACAGCTGCTGAGGGTTACAGCCAAGTCCTGCTGGCCCATTTCACGATACAGAAAGGAGCCACCACCGTGACGAAGAGATAGCACAGCTGTCAGTCTCCACGAGGAATGTAATAGAACTTTCCCAGTTTCATGGGGAAAGACAAGATCGACAGACTGCATGACTTTTCCCTTCCCAACCATCACTGGGAAAGAAAGTGACAGCAAACATATCAAGAGAGAGTTGGAAGCCACAGCTCTCATTAGCGCTCAGAGGCCCTGAACTGTGCACAGCCTTGGAAGATGTGTACACTTCTTGGGGAGCCAGGGAAGCCCAAGAAGAAAACAGCCCACACTGAATGGGCTTGTCCCAGGCTTGAGACAGGGCCCCTCTGACGTTTCAGATTTGCCCCAGTGCAGCCACCTGAGTGTGGGCAGAGACATCCCCTTTCTCACTCTGGATGGCCTCCTTTTTCCACGGGGAAGCAGCCACCATGCTGGAAGCGCCACAGAAGACGTGACACCCCCATGCCTGAGAGAATGGGGGATCCTGAAGGTGATGGCACACCAATGCAGAGCATGGGGTCAGAACACATGGGGACTGATTCAAGACCAAGGACAGGACACGAGGTCCAGGGCCTTGAAACCAGGTCAGAAAAGCCTCCTGGATTAGTTTCCTAGGGCTGCGGTAACAAAGTACCTTAATCTGGGCAGTTTAGAACAATAGATGTCGGTCTCATAGCTGTGGAGGCCAGAAGTTAAGGTGTCAGCAGGGCCGTGCTCCCTCTGCAGGCACTGGGCAGAGATCTGCCCCAGGCCTCTCTCCCAGCATTTGCCCTACGTGTGGGTCTGTCTCTTCACATGGCATTCTTTTTGTAACGGTACTGGTTATATTGCATTAAGGGCTCACCCTGCTCCAGCATGATCTTATTTTAACTAATTATGTCTACAACACTCCTATTTCCAAGTAAGGTCACACTCTGAGGTACCAGGGGTTAAGGCTTCAATATATGAATGTGGGGGGAGACAAAGTCAGCCTGTAACATCTCCTAAGGGACTACGATTCCCATCAAGAGTGCCAAGGTTCTCAAGGTGCCCAAGGAAGTGATACCGTGACGGGGAGCCACTGGGAGCAGCTGTCTGAGCCAGGCCTGAGAACTCAGAATATAAGCACTGCTGCAGGAGTTAACCTCACGTTCCTTACACCGTACTCATTTTCACTCTCGTTTCCCCAGACCTGGCTTCCTATTCCTGGTTTAACACAACCATCATTCAGAATTTAAAAATACAGCACACTGTTTGTCCACAGCTCACACTTGCATCCATCTTCATTCTCCAAGACACGGCCATGAGACTAGAGGTAAGTGAATAAGGCTGGCATGAAGTCCATGTCCAATAAAGGCTTGTTCCTTTTTCTTTCCCCTCTCAGCCCCAACGATGATGTCACAAACCCAGGATATCATGGAAGGGGATCTTAAGCATTCATTCAGAAAACTGTGACTCAAACAAAGCAGCATTTTAAGATTCTCATTTCCCAGTCCTGGGCTTCAATTAAGAAAAGGTAGGGAAACCATGGCTATTGCATTGACACCAAAGAAAAACAGACTGAAAACTAGAACAAAACCACCTACCAAAATAAACAAATAAACCAAAGCTAATCAGAGTATCCTGGGGCCACTCAGCATAGGGGCCATCAGTAATATGCCCTTTGGCAGCCATCAAAAATCATGGTCAGGAGTCAGAAATCACCAACATCAAAGGAAAAAAGTCACTACATATTTAAAGAGAACCTCCACTGCATTAATTCTACCTGAAGTATTAGACAGTTGCTCCATTCAGATTGTTTATACTTCTCATGGAGAGACAAGATGTTGACATGCGGAAATTAAACAACACAAGATTCAAGGAGTAACTCAAGATCACAATAGAACTGTCACAAAGCAATTAATGATTATATGCCAAATAAACAATATAGAAAATAAGTGCTACAGGAGCTCGGAAGGAGTGATTCCTTTAGGTTGAAAGTCCAGGAGTGACACTTTCACAGACTTAGATGCTGAGCTGAGACTTGAAAATTACAGAAGTATACTCTGCATAATCTCTTTAAGAAAACAGAAGAGTGGGTAATAGAAGTTTTAGGAAGACTTCATTCCAAACGAATTAATATTATTTAATGATGAAAGACAACCAGTAAAATGTGCTCAAGTTGGAGACTGCACTCTTAAGCGACCCCAGAAATGATGGGTTATTAGGACTGACAGTCAGTTGTGTGGGAGACAGCTTCCAAGATGGCACCCGATGAGCCCTTTCTCCTAGTGTTCATGTCCCTGTGTCACCCCCTCTGCTTGAGTGTGGGCTGGACCTAATGACTTGCTTCTAATGAGTAGAATACGGCAAAGTGATGGGATCTCACTTCCGAGATAAGGTCACAAAAAGACCAGGACTTCTCCCTTGATGGCCCTCTCTCTCTCTCCCTCGCTCATTTCCTCGAAAGCAAGCTGCCATGTTATGAGTGGTCCTGTGCGGAGGCCCATGTGGCAAATAACTGAGGGAGGCCTCCAACCAATACCCAGGATGAAAGTGGGGCCTTAGTCCAACAACCTGTGAGGAATGGAATCCTGCCAACAACATGTGAATCAGCTTGGAAATGGATCCTCCCCAGTTGAGCCTTGAGACGATTACAGCTCTGTCATCTTGATAGCAGCCTGTGAGAGACCCCAGATTAAGCCACATCTAGACTCCTGACCCACAGAAACTGTGTGAAAAATAATGTTTGTTGTTTTAAGCTGCTAAATTTGGGGGTGATTTGTTATGCGGCAATAGCTAACTGATACAAAGGGCAAGGTGCTGATGCATCTAGTTCTCTAATCTGCCAGTTAAGACCCTCTCCATCCTCAAGATACATGGATGTCAGAATGAACTAACTGAGATCAGGAGATAAAGGAGAACAAAGGAAAACAAAAAACAGTTATACATGAGTAGGTATTGTATGCTAGATTTTGGGTGTCAGGCATGTTACATTTACACGTAAGACTGAAGAGACACAAGCCAAACACCAGGTGATCTGGGCCCCAAACCACCCCTGGTAGCCTGTCCTAGAGGAAGTGGATATTTAGACATTGTGTCCAATGGTCTGCCCTCCTGAACTGGAGCGGGGTCACTATTGGTCAGGTCTCCCATAACTGAAAATGTTAAAAGTGTCAATCCCCAGAGCACTGAGCCACACTCAGGGATCCAGAGCCAGGAGTCTCGATTCTACCATGCAGGCTTTTTTCCTGGGCCCCATCTCCTAAAAACTTACAAATGAGCCTAAGTTGATGAACAAAAAGGTTCAATGACTTGAGCTCAGGTCTTTGAGTCAAAGTGGCAACACTCTACAGCATTTCCGAGTTCTCTAAGCTGAGCTGCTATTCTGGTTTATGACACATCTGAAGGTGTACACTTTGGACCCTAGAAGGGACGGTGAGTGGTAAACCAGAACTCATTGCAGGGGTTCTGTCTTTTTGCATGAGCACACACACCAGGTCTTAGGTTGGAGCCTCCAGAAGGATGCAAGAGTAAGACTTTTACTTGGGAGGTAATTGCACAAAGCATTGGAAAGTGAGATAAGAAAGGGAGGATGCAAGAGTAAGACTTTTACTTGGGAGGTAATTGCACAAAGCATTGGAAAGTGAGATAAGAAAGGGAGGATGCAAGAGTAAGACTTTTACTTGGGAGGTAATTGCACAAAGCATTGGAAAGTGAGATAAGAAAGGGAGAGAAGTTAGTAAAGGATGCATCACGAGGTAGGTTACTGCCGAGGGCAGCTAGGGTTCAACCCCTCTTTAGGGCAGGGATCAGCAAACTTTTCATGTCAACAGCCAGAGAGTAAATATGTTAGGATGTAAGAGCCATATCATCTCTGTCACAATTACTCAACTCTGTGAAAGCAGCCACAGATAACAGGTAAATGAATGGGCATAAATGTGTGCCAATAAAACTTTATTTGCTATAACAGTTAGCAGGCCAGATTGGGCCCTGGAGCCAACTCCTACTCTGGAGTAGCATGAGATGAAATGTGGACCACCTCTTAGCGAAATCTCCAGTGAGGGGTGAGGGAGCTGGGATGTTTATCCACCTCCTCCCATCAGCCACTGATTGAGGGCTGAGCAGGTTCCAGTGGCCCAAGCAAAGAGCTGCAGATTGGTACACACAGGAATGGTGAGTGCCAAGGGCCCATGCGCAGAGCACCTGCAGCTACACAGACCCTGTCCCAGCCTAACTCATTCTTAAAGAGGACAGGAAGAGGGGTGACAGGAAGGAGGAAAGGAGCAGAGATGCCGTCTATGATGGGTGGTGCGGACTGTCAACACCGCTCTTCTCTCTCTCTCTCTCTTCTCTCTCTCTCTCTCTCTCTCTAACAGTGAGGCATACACCAGGTAGAGTTTTCCAGTAACACAGTTTACCTGTTGTCCCACTTGTCCTCACCACAGACCAACCACATCAGAGGCCTCACCTCCTTAGTGCACCCAGAGACTCCTTCCTTCTTGAAGAACTCTTTCCCCTGTGTGCAGTTTGTTTTTGTTTTTTGATTGAAATTAAAATGTCAGTTGGCTGGATGGGGAAAAAGATTGGGAAAATCAACAGAAGGGATTGTGCAGCTACGGAGTCAGTGATACCCTCCCACCCCATCCTCACGAAAGGCGGGGGAGCCCTCCCTCTTCTCTACACCCCAGTTAACGTCAAAGAAAAAAATTAAATTAAATCATCTTATTATGTAATTGGGACTAGGCTTCAGGCTGCAGCAGTAAAGAAGGGATTAAGGGCAGAGCCACCTGGGCAGCCATTCTCCTGGGTCCCATTACCACCCCCCTCATTCCTTTTTATAGCCAACAGATTAAAATGCGAGCCTAGCAATCTTTGATCTTTCACTTGCTGACACAAATCCTTTCAAGCTTCCAACATTTTCTGCTGAGGTAATTAGTACTAATTAAAAGGTTTCCTACAGTCTTTGCTCCGTTTTTTTTTTTTTCTCCTGTGTGTCTCCCCCTGCTCCCCCCACCTCAAAAGAAATTGCTTTTACAAGTACCTTCCATCCCTGAAACACAGGCATCCCTCACTTTCTTCTTTATCTGACTTGGCCAGATCAAGTAGATTAGTGACTCCATTATTCCAAATACAAAGCCAGACAACAGGTTTTTACTATCGCTCCTGACCTGTGGGGAGTGCATGGGCTTAGACAGAAACAAGCATCTCGGCTGGTATGAAAAGACAGGCCAATTATGCAGGAAGAGACACCGTGCAGTGTCTTCTTCTGCCCAAGGAAGGACACCCTTTAATGATGAAGTGTTTCACTCCAGTGTCATGCACGCATGTGCGCACACACATACACATGCTGCTTTACTGCTCAAACTGACAAGCTGCAGAATCTTGCTTCCTAGCTTGCTTTGTCCCTATGCTTTCTTTTTGTTTGGATGGGTTATGGGGCAGGAAATATCCATACAGACTATTTAAGGATAATGTCAAAAAATTAAAGAAAGGACCATCTTACCAAAGTTTGAAAAAGACATGAAGGGAAACACACACACACACTCACACATAAAAACACACACAATATTTAGCCATGGATTCAAATTCCCAATCAAATGATTCCTGTAGCCTCCCCTTGGCTCTTTGCTGTGGGAGCAGGGCCATGGAAGCTTGGGTGTTATATCTGAGCTGGAGCCCTGCCCTGGAGCAAGTGCAGCCCTGACTGGGGCTTCTGAGACACACCATGGCCTACAAGCACATCTCAATACGAAGAGGGCTGCAGCTGTCTGGTTGGCAAGACACATCAGGTGAAGGACGGAGGGAACCTGGTACAGACTAAGGGCTACAGCAACCGAGAACTCTGTCTATTACTCACCGTTGACTTAGCAAAAGTTAACATGGAAAGGGTAGATGGTATTAAAATCTCACTTAATCCCACTCAATCTCTTTCTTGCAGATGTGAAAACTGAGATGGGATGAGGGAGAGGTGAGTCTTCATGAAACAGGATGGCTGCACTGAGCGACCTTCAAGCAGCTCCCACCTGCCTCAGCCTACCAGGTGTGAGAACTGCTCCTCTTGTCTCAGTGAGGGTACCAAGGATCTGAGAGGTGGCCCATGTCCTCAAGGTCACACATCAGCCCATAGCTATTCCTCTCAAGTTCTTTAGACCATCCCAGGGGTGGGAAAATGAGATGGCTACATTCTCCCACACCCTTCACGCTGGCACCCAGCTCTTCCAGGAGGCTGGGGATGACCCCTCCACCCCTCCTGTGGGTCCTAGGATAGCAGTGGCTGCAGCAAGAAGATGCTTTTTCTAACTCAGCTGCTGGGGTCTTTTGTGTAAAATGGGTAGAAATGCTCCTTCAGAGCCACAGGCCCAGGAATTAGTCACTCCAGATCCCAAATGGGCTTTGACAAGCCTCTCCTGATTAGTGTGGGATGCCACTAAAATATATACCCACTCCTTACCCCATCCTCCCCCGCCCACAAAAAAAAAAAAAGCTAATGCTGAAAAGTAATGGAAATCTAGACGCTGGAAACTCCAAGGGAGATCATATTAAATTAGACCAGAACAAACAAGCCAAACTAGATTTATCCTCTTGTGGTTACCGATTTTATCTACTAAACCAGGTTTTCGGGGCTAGTGTCTGTTTTCAATGAATAGAATTTTTGAATGTCAAGTCCCAGTGCCCTTTGTGGAGGATAATTTAACCCCAGGATCTCAGTTCAACTGGGGCTGGCCATACCCGGTGTCTGCAGAGGACCAGAGACACACACCACTCCTCTTCCTGTTCCCGTGGCCAGGTCACCTGTTAAGAACCAGCCACAGGAGGGATTCGGAGGTGGGTGGAGACAGAGATCAAGGTACAGAGAGAAAAGATGACATCTTTCCTTGACTCCTTCCTGAGGGAGCGAGGTTGAAACCTGAGAGGGAGAGGAGGGGGAGAGTCAAGAAATGGCAGAGAATGTTCTGGAATGGATGTCCCCTACTCTTAAAGAGATGCACATGAACTAGATTAAGAGTACCCTCAACACTACTGAGGACCCGGCCTGTAGAGAAATCCCTCAGGGCCCTTTGCTAGAGCGAAGGGATATTATGGGACTATTTTAAGTTTTCCTTCTTCATGGGACTACACCACCAACACCTCTAAAGCCAACGGTGAGGAAGCTGTGTTGGCCCAGTGTCTCTCTCCCAGGGACCGTGCCCCAGGCCAGCTGTGGGGGAAAAGGCTGTGCCCGCAGGGGCAGAGGACTGGGTTGCTGCCGTGCTGGTTTGGGTAACTGCTAAGACATAATTACAATGGAGAGAGGGCGAGGGTGGGGGTGGGGGGGTGCGAACGGAGGGAGGGAATTGACTTTTGAAAATTACGAAAAGTACCCTGACGACATCTCTTTGAGGCTCACATTTAGCTCCTGGAAAAGATTTCTGCCGAAGGGTGAGTTCTGACAGGGGGAAGATGAAATGAGGGACTGGGGGAAAAGGGGTGGGGGGGGTGGCTGCAAAGAGACAGCCATCTGTCAGAACCGATGACTCGGCAGCTGAAGTCAGCCTGGAATATTTACCCACCCCCTCCAGGGGGCAGCGGGAGAGGAGAGGAAAAGCCTGGACAGCAGCCCGTCTGGCCAAAATGACCACACAGAGACACACACATAAGGCCGGTCAGGCCCTCAGACCACCAAGAGCTTCCCTGAAGGCTCTAAGTATCTGGGAGGGAATTAGATTTACACACGAATCCAGACAGTCTCCAGCTCTGTTGGTTCCAACACAGACCCGGGGCTAGGAGCTCTTGGCCCAGCCTCAGTGAGAGCAGGGCACAGCAGCCCTCACCCACACACCAGAGGGGTGCAGGCGAGGCACGTTCCAGCTAATCCCGGCACTGCTCTTTTGGGTCTCCCACATGTGGATTTTAAGAGGTCATGCTTTTTCTACACCGGCCAAGTAGGCTCACCAAAAGGCTATTTTCCTTACTATACTTCGAAAGAACCCAGAGTATGTACTTCTAACGTGGGATTTGTTCTTTGTTTGCTTGTGGTTTGTTTCATGGGGATGCATCTTAGTGGGGGAGACACAACCCAGGCATCAGGAGCAGCGGTGTACCAAAGAGGTGAAGAGGGGTCTCGTGGAAGCATCCACCCTAGGAGGAGGGGTATTTTGTCACTGACATTGTTTGGAATTGTCAGCTCACAGTGGGATTAAAGTTGGAGCCAGGGGCTCTGCTATTGTTTATGTATCCTCCAAAGCCAAGGCAGCCCCTTACTGTCTGCACCTGGGGCGACCTGTACCCACCCCCAGGTACACCACTGCTCAGGAGCTCGGGGTTCTAGGACCCTTTCTGCTCGCTACAGTCTGCGTGATTTTAGACAAGCACTTGACAAGTGTGGGTCATAGGTTCTGCATCTGCAAAACTAAGGCAATTGGCAAAACTAAGGGAATTGGCCAAATGATTACTAAATCTCTTCCACTGAAAAGTTTCTAAAAATCCCCATCTCCCCCCAACTATTTCCACTTGAAAATTCTGCAGTGGAAGGTATCGCACATTTAAGGAAAAGACCTACGTAGTGCTTAAACATGGGTTCATGCTCAGAAGCTCTCCGGCACTGCTCAAACATTGGTTCCATCCTCAAAGGTGGGGAAGGAATTCCCTGACCTGAACGGTGCCGTCAGTTGGCCCCATGTGGCAGAGGGACACAGCGGGGGAGCCGCAGAATGTCTGGTTACTCACCCCGCATGGAGCCAGGCCCAAACGAACCACAGCAATCTTCTGTGCCCCACAGTCAGAGGTACCGGGCAATGCCACCTATTTATATAACACTCCAAGACAGAAGGCGGTCTCGGAGTTGAAGGCAAAAGGTGTTTTGTTTTCTTTCCAAAGATGAGTTAATATGTTTCAAGGTCAACTGGAGAAAGGGTATACCAGGCCAAAAAGGGGGGGAAAGTGTGTTTAAACTGCTGCGGCTTTAAAAGCTTAACCAGTAAAGCCCCTCCAGCCTTCAGTCAATGGGAATCACAACAATGATTTCAAGCTATTTGCTTCAGTCTTCAGATGGGATCACTTAGATAGGAGGCTCGCTCCTTTCTTTTCCTCTTCCCCCATTTCCAAACTGTGATCCATTCCCCACTCCCATGGATGCATTTTGACAGAGTCTCTTGTGCAGCCTTTTCACGACATTAGCCACCCCAACACAAACTCTCTTTGGCAACAGAAGTCTTCGGGCCGGGGCGGGGGTGGGAGGAGGGGTGCGGTTTTTTTCCCCCTGCTGCCCTCCAGCTTCTTCAAATCCTACAGGCAATGCTGCAGAAACCTATAAGCAGAGAGGATTTCGAATGCCTGCCACTTGCTTCAAATTGATTTTCAGACAAGAGCTCTAGAGGGCCAAGTACCCCACAGTTTGGAACACTCGTCATCTCTGACGATGAAGTCATTTGCTGCCATAAGCAGAACAAGGGTTAATGACACAAAATCTAATAAATTACTGGATCCAGATCCATCATTACCATTGGTTTTCAAAATAATCAGGAGCAAGTGAGTGTGGACTCAGAGCCATCACAAAGACAGACGCGGGTCCCCTTCCCCTCCTTTGCCTACGACAATAAATCCCACAGAAGAGCATCTCAGGCTCACCCACCAATTAACATTTCTCATACTGGTGCAGGAGGGGCCATGCAAAGTGATTCCATAGTAAATTAGTCTGGAAATCGCCTTACTTGGAACACTGGGAGATGTCCTCCGTGTTCGGGATGGGAGTGGGGGAAAGTTGTAGAACCTTCTTCCCCAAGTGCCGCCCCATGGTCTCACCCAGGATGGACGATGTGGCAGGGACACTGGGGCTGGCGGCTCTTAGCACCATGGTAAATCTTCAAGCAATTGATCCAAACAAAGGCCAGTGTGGGATGAGGGAGATACAGGGAAGCAGATAAATTAAACAAGATCAGTTATGGTGGGGGGGTGACCCCGCCGCCCTGCTCTATGTCGCAGATCTCAAAGCAAACTGTGCCCGAGTGGAGTTGACATGCCTGGGCTAAAAACCGTGCTCCCCTAAAGGATGCCTGTTTCCCCTCCTATTCATGGAAGGGGGTGCGAAGGCAGAGAATGGGAAGGAGGGGAGGGGGTGCAGAGAGGGGCCAACCGAAGGGAGACAAGGAGGCGGGTGAATGAAAAACCACGCATAATGGCCTGGGGTTTATCTTACAGAGAGCAAGATGGCTCAATCGGAGCACTTTAGACTGTCGAAATTGGCTCGCGTGAGACACCAGGGGTACCTCCAGGAGACGACTGTTATAGCTGCTGCAGGAAGCTCTAGGCCCAAGGGGCAGAGAAAGGGTAAACACACACACACACACACACACACACACACACACACACACACACACACACACACACACACACACACACACACACACGCACGCACGCACGCACACACACGCCTCCTCCATCCTGAAAACTTCAGCAGGATCAGGGAGAACCACAGAGGTGATGCGCGAGGAAATGCTTAGCAAGGTATCCAAACGCCCTCAACGCTTTTCAAATTGCATCTCTAATCCACGGGGCTCATCACACCCTACCCTCTTGCTTTGTGCTCCAAAAATGCTACATCTTTTTTAAAAGAACCCTAGCTTATTATTTAGTAGGAACAGCAGGTTTTTATTTTTTTTAAGGGCTGCTAATAATTCTGATCCCCCTTTCAAAAACAATCCACCCCTCACTAAGGAAAAGTCAGAGCGACTGACTAATGGGAATAATTCAAAGTACCTCAATTAAAATGCAGGTTTTGGCCTTTCGAGCAGTCTATTTAAAGATTTTTTTCCTCTAGATTGGCTGTAGACAGATGATTATTAAATATTTATGTGTCTGTGAAAGGGGCTCTCGGAGCTTGGCTCAGCTGAGGGGCAGAGCTTTCTGGTGTTGCCGTTTCCCCTCTCGGAGGGCCCGAAGAATGATTACTTTATTTGGCTTCTGAACTACCTGGTTTCCAAGACCCCCACAGACCAGCCAGTGGTCTTCATGTGGTGGGACAGAGGCAGGACAGCTCTTTCCATGCACGAGGCAAAGGAACAAGAGCCTTCTCTCAGCTGAGCTAATTCCGACTCTCCTAAGAACTCCATCCCAATTATCGCTCCTCTGAGCAGCCTTCCCTGTCCACCCCAGTCCAAAGGGAGCTCCAGGGCTGCCTGGTCTTCCATCGCCCCCCCAGACACTGCCCTGTATCATTGGGTTAACTCTCCAGGAAGACAATGTTCTACTGCCTTAAGTGGTTTATACTCCTCAAAGGCAGTATCTGAGGATGCTACAGCATCCACACTTCCCACTGGCTGATTTGTTCTCCTTCACTTTGGGAAATAACAACTCCATTTCAAATCGACCAGAGGGGTGGAGTGGTTCTCACTACAGCCCAGGCTGTCCCTAAAGAGAAGTCAACTTATTGTACTACCAAGTTTCTTTAGGGGAATGGAAAGAGCTTGAGAAAGGACTACTCTGCCCTAAGACTAGGAATAGGGCGTGGGTGGGTGGCACAAGATAGCTGTCTCCTCGCAGCTATTCAGGCAATACCGGCTCAGTAACATTTTTCTATGTGGAAAGCACTGAATAAAGCAAGGGGCTTCAGCAAGTTGGCAAACCTGGCTGATTTCCATACTCTGGAACATCATGTAGCTTTAAAAAGTATTGAGAGAGGTGCACAAAGCATTATAAAAAGAAAGAAAACAGTACAGTAATATTTACAGAATAGTTCTATGTTTGCGGGAAAATTGAGAAATAAAGGGAGAGAGAGGACGAGAAAGAAAGGAAAGAAGGAAGGAAGGAAGGAAAGGATGGAGGGAGGGAGGAAGGGAGGGAGGGAGGGAGGGAGGAACAGAGAGAAAGAAAGAAAGGACTAGAATGCTACTTTGATAGAGGGGAATGAATCTATCTTGTTTGGCTTCTAGTGATAAAGATTTACGCTTTTTTAGTATGAAAGTAGACACCAATAAAATGAATATATTTTTTTAAAAAGAGGCCATAGTTTCTGCCCTCAAAGTTGACTTTAGTACAGTGGTTCCTAAATCCCTACACCACCTGCAACAAAATCACCTGTGAAGGGATTTAAAAAATACAGATACTGAGGTCCGTACCTGGAACTTCTGACAATAGACTTAAAGTGTGGACACAGTCTGTCTGTCTGTCTGGAAGTTGTCACAGGACTTTCTGATAACCTGTAAAATTTGGTAACCAGAAGATCCACCAAAGTGACATCCAATCGTCTGCCTCCATCTCTATGTCATGATTAAAGACCAAGAGTAGGTGTTGTCCATAAGCGAAGTACAGTGATTAACAAGGTTATCAGTCAGAGTCTGCTCTTAATTTAAATATGAGGGGAAGTCCCCTGTTGGTTCCAAGAATACCCTTTAACCTTTGACTACAGGTATATGTGAAAACCTAACTATGCAACCATACTTAAAAGAAAACTGGATAATTTTTCATTGTATTATTTGAAAATTGACTCAGGGGTACAAATGCCTGTGCCCCTTTTGCTTTATTATTTAAAGCAACGCGCCCTAAAGCAATTACCACTGAAGCTAGATATTCCACTAGTAACTTATGGTGTGAACTTGGAAATAACTCGTCCTTAACAGAGATATGAGTTTTAGTCAATCTTTACTCATCCGGTTTTCATTAATCTACCCATTCACAAATTTACTCAGTCCTTCATTCATTCACTCATTCATCATTCACTCACCCAACAAATGTTCTGAACCATTAAAGACCCAGCAAACCCACCTGGACCACAGAACTCTGGCTTCACACCCCACCTCCCAATCTCCATTTGATACCAAACACTGCCTGGTGGTACCAGGAACCATGCAGGCATGGCCATTCTTCATCTCCAGTAACCATGTTGCTTCAATTTGTTAGGAAGAAATTATATTCCAGGAATTCCAATGTTGGCCGGCTTCTTCTCTCCCTACCAGACACTGTGAGCTCAGAAACGGCAAGCTCTAACTATTCCTTCCCTCCCCGTTCCCCTGACTGGTAACGATAAGTTTGTTCTCTAAATCTGTGAGTCCGTTTCTGTTTTATAAATATGTTCACTTGTACCATTTCTTTTTAGATTCCGAATATCATACAATACTTCTTTCTCTTTCTCCCTAGTTATGGCATTTGGGATTGACATGTACACACTGCTATATTTAAAAGGGATAACCAACTATATTTAAAAGGACCTACTGTAGAGCACAGGGAACTCTGCTCCATGTTATGTGGCAGCCTGGATGGGAGGGGAGTCTGGGGGAGAATGGATACATGTATTTGTATGGCTGAGTCCCTCTGCTGTGCACCTGAAACTATCACCACATTGTTAATCAGATACGCTCCAATATAAAATAAAAAGTTAAAAAAAAAAAAGAAAGAAATGGCAAACTCATTTTGCTATTCCTTTTCTCCTCCAGCTCACTTCCTCAACTCCCTTTCCTAACACAGCCTCCCCTGACCACCCTGCTCACTAACGCCACCCTCCCCTGCCACCTCCACCCAGGACTACTTATGATGTGCTCTCTTTTCTTTCTTTATTCCCATAGCACTTATCACCTTCCAACATACCATATAATTTACTTCTGTATCATATTACCTGTTTAACTGTACTTTATAAGGTCCATGGAATGTCTGTCAGTTTTGCCCACAGATGTAATACAAGTGCTTGGGAGAGTGCCTAATCCTCACTGTGCACTCGAGTGAGGAAGGATGGAATGGAGGGAGGGAGGGAAGACAGGTACTTTCTTGCCACCATGGTCCAGGCTTCACTTGAGTCAGTCAGAAAGGTTCACCTGCTCCCGGCAGCCACGACTCAAGTGGAAGGGTCTGGGGGATGATCAGCTTCCTCCGATTTTCCACCTGCCAATTCCCTCCGATTGTGGGATGCCTGGGAACTGACTACTCTCATATCATGACCCATCTATCCTCACAGCCAGGGGTGGCCCTCCCTGTTTTGACTGCTCTCTAAGTGCTGGTCATTGGTTCCTCCCCCAGATACCAATGCGATTTGTGAAGTCCAGTGCCCTTTGTGCATGAATACCAACGCCCACTCCCATCCCAGGCTCAAAACTCCCACGTTTTTGAAAACTAATCATTTCAGCTTCTGTTCCCTATTCTGGAAATGGCCAAAGTAACTGACGGTAAATGGCAGAGCCTCTTCTGGTGAAAAACCCAAGCTTACTCTTCCCAGCTTGAGGGTCCTTCGATCCTGAATTGTATGTCCTCTCCATGCCTGATCCCTGAAGAGCCTTCTCAGTCTACCCTCCGTGCACTAGTACAACGCAAGGAGTTCCTGCAAGCCTGAGACCTTCCAGAAATGTAGAAGCAAATTCCTCTTGCAGAAGCCCAGTTTTTCCCTAGTGCCAGAGAGTTTACCCGTCTTCTGCCTCGGCCATGCTCCTGGCCTCTGTCTCAATCAGTCACACACACACACACACACACACACACACACACACACACACACACACACACCCCTGAGTGTTCTTCAAACATCAGCTGCTGTATTCATTTAATTAAAGATACTCCAGATCACTGGGGAAATTCTAAGGAGAAGGGTTACTTACTTGGTGCTAGGCCCTTTACAAATATTATTTCTAATACAAATAACTCTGCCAATGATTGTTATCCCCAATTTACAGAAGGAGAAACTGAGGCTCAGAGAGTATAACCAACTTATCCTAAGTCACATTGCTAAAAAGTGGTAGGACTGGGATATGAAGCCCACAGACATAGATTTGGAGGCCCATGCTTCCCTACCACACTGTATATTACAGACTGAACATTTTCCTGGCAAAATTCCTATGTTGAAGTCCTAACTCCCTTGTGATGGTCTTGGGAGATGAGGCCTTCAGGAAGTAATTCAGCTAGATGAGGTCGTGAGAGTAGACCTCTCATGATGGGATTATTGCTCTTAGAAGAAAAGGAAGAGACCAGAGCTCTTGCTCACTTTCCCCACCATGAGGACACAGCAAGAAGGTGGCTGTCTGCAAGTCAAGAAGAGAGCCCTCATCAGGAACCAAATCAGCCAGCACCTTGATCTCCGACTTCCAGCCTCCAGAACGTTGAGACAATAAGTGTCTGTTGTTTAAGCCACACAATCTGTGGTATGCTGTTATGGCAGTGCAAGCTGACTCAGACACCATAGCAGGTGGGAACAAGAGTTCTCCTTGAGCCTGCAGCAGGGTCACTTCTATAACACCCGGGCCAGTCCCTGGGGGGCAGGGCAAGGAGGGAACATTGAGAAGAGGCTTGAAAAGAAGCCTAGCCCTTCTGGAGTCCCCTGAGGGAAAGCAACTGCTGAGGTCCAGGATTTGGTTTTAGGTGGGTGGGTGCCAGGAGATCTATTCTCAGTGCCTTTAATCGATGAAGAGCCATAGGCACAGTGTCAAGGGCCCTCTTTTAAATTTTTTAATGGCCAACAGAATGCTTGAGAGCTGAAAAAACGGCACCAAGATGTGAAATAAAATTTCTAAAACTAAGATTAATGTTTAAATAAGTTTCAAAAGAAAATACATTCATTGGTCAGTCAAATGCAAATCAAGTCCAGCTCTACAGTTACATATAAATATAACAAAGTTTATATCATAGGAAAATGAATTTACCCCCAAGCCTCAAAACTGTTAAAATTAGTTTTAGAATACTTCCAAAATTTTCACATTGAAATTTTATAAATCATATATAATGTGAAATGGGGGGATTGTTTTAATAATGTTTGATGGATTATGTAGTAAGATATCTAAAATAAAGGTGCTCAGTAAAAAAAAATAAATCTACAAATAACAAATACTGGAGGGGGTGTGGAGAAAAGGAAACCCTTCTACACTGTTGGTGGGAATGTGAATTGGTGCAGCCACTATGGAGAACAGTATGGAGGTTACTTACAAAACTAAAAATAGAGCTACCATATAATCCTGCAATCCCACTCCTGGGCACATTATCTGGACAAAACTATAATTTGAAAAGAGATATGCACCCCAGTGTTCACAGCAGCACTATTTACAATAGTCAAGATGGAAACAACTTAAATGTCCATCAACAGATGAAGGATAAAGAAGATACGATACATATAAACAATGGAATACTCCTCAGCCATAAAAAAAGAATGAAATTTGGCATTTGAATGAATGAAAAGAATGAAGAATGCCATTTGCAACATGGATGGACTTAGAGATTATCATACTAAGTGAAGTAAGTCAGAAAGAGAAAGACAAACACCATATGAGATCACTTATATATGGAATCTAAAATATGACACAAATGAACATATCTACAAAACAGAAACAGACTCACAGACATAGAGAACAGACTTGTGGTTGCCAAGAGGGAGGGAAGGTGGGGGAGGGATGGATTGGGAGTTTGAGATTAACAAATGCAAACTATTATATATGTATAACTGAATCACTTTGCTGTATACCAGAAACTAACAGAACACTGTAAATCAACTATACTTCAATAAAATAAATTTAGAAAATAGAAAATAAAAGTTTTCAGGATGTTCAAAGGTCTTTAGATGGCCCTACTTGCTGGTAGAAAGTCCATGCTGGGAAAACACACATGATGGTTAACATCTTCATTTTAGTTTATGTTTGTTGTGTTTTGCTAGGGTAACCCAGCATGACTCAGGATCAAAAACCGGAGAAGCCATGGCCGGGCGGGGGACCGGAAGCCATGGGAGGAACAACCAAATAACAGGAAAGAATTTCAGACCCTTGGGCTCCTGTAGTAGGCAGAGTCTCCAGGGAGGCAGTGCTAAAAAGCACCAGATCAGGACTTAAGAGACTTGGGTCCTACTCCCAACTTTGCTATTGACAACCTGTGGAACTTGGGATGCATCCCCAGTGTCTAGAGCCATGCTTGGCACACAAGAGGCATTCGATAAAAACTGCTGAATGAATCAATATGAGGGATCTTAATGAGTCAGTGTTTTCCAATGGCACACCTGAAGACCCCCTGGAATGGAGAAGGGGGCAGAGGGATAAGCAGACTTTGACCCCCCAACGTCTTCCCCAATCCTGCTCCCAAGTCCCGACCACGTGCCTACTCTCATCGACTTTACCTAATCAGACTTCCCAGGAGCCCTCTGATGCAGGGGTCTGAGGAGACAGGGTCAGCAGTACACGGGAGGGGTGGGGTGGGGTGGGGAGGGGTCACATGATACAGCTCTGAAAGAGCACCTCATGCCCAGCATGCTCACCTTTATCACAAACGCAAAGGGCTCCCCCAAGAATGCCAAGCTCCCACCTCCCAGCCCACCACTTGCCTCCCTACTCCAGGTTCACCTCTAGGATTCCTTGTCACCACAGCCCCTGAAAAGCCTTCTCCAAAATCTCCCAAAAGGGAAAAACGACCACCTGGGTTTAGAACCTCTCCAGGACGATGCACAGCAAGCCCTCTGCCTCACCCCTCCCCACCCAGAACGAGGCTGAGGGAACCGAGGCAGGTGAACGGAGTCAGAGCCATCCCCTCACATGTGGATACACACCCCAACCCAACCACCTCCACGGGAGCAAGGCTGACAACCTCCCACAAGACACAGCGGTAGAAGCCACCTTCATCTGCAAGATTTTACATGTTCCCCAATTATTTCAAGAGGACTTTCAGACTGAGGTAATCATCTCCCTTTTATCACTTGCCACACATATAGTGTCAGGGCTCTGGCATTCGTTAGCGCCACCCTTGCCATCCGCACTCCCTGCCACCTCCACCACCAAAACCCCAAAGAATTTCAGAAACATTTTTATCCTAAAATGTTCCCCACCATTTAAAAAAAAATTTCCTTCAAGAGAAGAGATTTCTTTCCATTTCAATCCCACAACAAGGAGAATGTCAGCCCAGCTTTTTTTTGACAGACAAATTATTGAATCAAAGAGAAAATGCCATTAAGCTCACAGGTTAGCAAGTGTCAGGAATGGTTTAAAGAGATATCCCCATTTATCTTCCAAACATGCACGAAATGTCACTAATGTGTGTTTATCATGTATAATCAGACAAAGAAAATATCGAAATAAAGTACTCCCGCATACAATAGAAATCTCCTTCCATCCTTCAAGATATCAGTGCTATTCAAATAGAATAATAATGATGAAGCCTCTCTCTTGAAAATGGAAATCAAGTGAAATGTAGATAGAAATGATTTTTTTTGGTAGTTGATGTACATTTCTAAAGTGCATTAACAGGAAATCCAGAACTTTTCAGGTCAATTATACTGTCAGTATTGTCAATGCCACTGAAATGAATACTGAAGCAGCGCCCGTTCTTGCTGGAATGGAGTTACACAAGAAACCCCTGGATTGGGGACTTACAGAGGAACTAGAGACACACTACAAGCCTGACATTGTTCAAGCATGCATATATATGCATATATATTTTCCCATTCAAATCAACCCAAGTGCCAGGCACTTGGGCATACTATAAATCTCAATAAGGAGAAAAAAGTATCCACAACTAATCTAAAACCTGGCATGATTTTGCTTCCTCTTCTCCCTCCATTATGATGAAGCTTATTTTTTATAATCCAGGTACTATGACAACAATAAAATCCAGGCCCCCAACTAGGCCTTTTGGACAAAAAGCTTTCTACTACTCATTCTGGACTCGTGAGACCCAGGAACATGAAAGGTTCCCTGGAGAGAAGTTAGTCTTTCCGCCAGAACCAACGGGTCCCTACAAGTCTGAAGAAAGCTAGGCATTTCAACCTGGGAACATTTTCACCCTTAGGGCTTTCCCTCCCAGCAGCCCAGCAGTCCCACAAGCTGTGTAAACTATCTCCCCACTTTCTGGAGAGTGAGTTTCCCAAGAGCAGATGCCACATTTGTTTTGGTCCACGGTAGAGTACCATGACCTTCAGATAGCTCAAAAAGTTGCTGAGTGTAGAGGTGAATGGATGGGTGAAAAAGGAGATTTTCCTCTTGGGTCTCTCTCAGCGCCACACTTCCCTGGTTCTGGGATATTCTGTAACCTTATGGGAGAATGGCCAAGGTCCTGACATCCATGTGCCTCCTGGGTGGTGGGAGAGGAATAAGTTACCACCTCGAGAGAGTATCTAGACTCCCATGCCAGGTGCAGTGTAAGGCAAAGGGATGAATGCAAGAGGAAAGGGTCCTGAAATAGTGACGTGCAAGGTCAAGAGAGCAAGCTCTACAGCCAGCCCGCCTTCTGGTCCAACCAGCTGGCTGTGTGGCCTTGGACCCTGGATCCTCCTCTGAGAACGGGGAAAACAGTAACCCTTCACCTTACAAAGATGTGAGCCTAAGTGAGTTAATATGTGTAGAGCCCTTACAACGGTGTATGGCCCATAATAAGTGCTCAATAAGTGTTAGCTATTATTTTTAATAGCTATTATTATCTATTCTAGGAAAATGAGACTTAAGGGCTGGTGCAACTCCTTGGGAATTTATGAGTGGCAGTAATGGGACCAGGGCTGCAGATATGCAGGGGCCACATGGTCAGACCTTATAAACTGCATCAGCTACTTATAAACTGCCTGTTGTGTACATGAACAATGGGAAACAAGTTGAAGCGGACAAGAGGCAAAAGGAAGGGAAAGTGGGGAGACTTTGGGGGGGACAGATCGGAACAAAACAAATGTTCTAGAATAAGAGACCAAAAGGACCCACTGTGGCTACGGAGGAGAGGTCTGTCATGCACTGGGAATATCACTATGAAAGTCACCAAGTAGGACATTTTTATTTCTTCCACAGTCCTGGGACCATGTCTTCATCCTACTTCATCACAGTTATCTGTTTGTATTTCAGCTTTAATCCCAGATGAGTTTTGAGGGTCGGGGCTGAGCTCAACACACCCTGGTATCCCCTGTACCCAACACAGGGCCTGGAACTTGACAGGCATTCCCCTCAAAATGCTTGACATCCAAAGGGAGGCAAACAAGCAGGCAGGCAGGCAGGCAGCCTGGCCACCACTCTTGAGACAGGGCTGGGCTGGAAAGAGAGCTTCGGAGGGGGAGAGCCCAGGAAGTGCTAAGAAGCCATGACAGGAAGTGGAATGAAGATCTATTTAATTTCCATCTCAAAGGCTGCTGGGTGGGGGTGGGTCATCAGGCCAGCAAACCACACTTAACAAAGGGCGGGTCGTAAAGAGAACCCACAACTACCACATGTAACACAGCTCGCCCTTGCAGGGGGAGGTGTTCTCACCTCCAGATGGTAAGAGGTAAGGCAGATGCTACCATGGGGCAGCTGGTTCATCCACTAACTCGCTGTGCATCCTTAGGCAAGTCAGTGCAAGTCTCTGTTCTTCAGTTTTCCTGCCTAGAAAATGATGATAAAATATCTGCCTTAAGTCTGACATTTTATGTAATAATCCTTGGAAGGTAGATAGAAATGGTATGGCTAGAACATTTCTAACAGTTTATCTTAAGGATATAACCAGAGGTGTGTTTAAAATGAAGAAAGATGTACGTCCTGGCACATACTTCATGGTGCTGAGTACAACAGGGAACAATGGAAAATCATCTATTTACTCGACAACATCAGGATGCATCCTTTATAACAGATACTATTCAGACATTAAATGTTAGGTTTTCAGGGACTGTTTACAACATGGATAAGTGTTTATAAGTAAAAGTAACAAAACAGTATCATTATTGAGTGATCCCAAATAAAATTATACATGTATATGGTACAGATTCATGTACGAATACATACAAAATGAAGTATATGTAGGGGTGGATATATACCAGAATGGTTTAAGTGGTTATTTCTGGAAAGTGGAGAATTACAGGCAATCTTAATTTCCTTATCATTTTCAGTATTTTCCAAAATTTCTATAATGAATACGTACTATTTTTATAATCACAAAAAAATTCTTAGCATCATTTTAGAAACCCTGATCAGTTCTATTTCACACTACTATTCTGAGATCAGTGTGGTAACAGATGGAAAGGCCCTCTGAAATGCATAGAATGATATGTAATTCAAGTGACTGCATTATTGTTGGTATCTAAACATTGTGGCTAACCCTGCCAAGCTGTCCTCTTCCAGGGCCCAGGCTATTTTAAGCCTGGAACTGTGATACTCCACCATCTTATCCCAAGCAGCCTGCACAAGACTTCAAACTCCCTTTTTAGAAGTAGCAGATGCAGAGCAGATAAGATTGCCAATTCTGAAGAGAGTTCATGAAACCTCTAACAGCCTGGGGGCTGTCAACCCGGACCCCTCCCCACCAAAACCAACCAACCAACCAGAGAAAGCCCACACATTAGAAACACCCCATGAGCTGGGATTCAAACATTCCTTAATTTCCGGCCACCAGTCCTCCCCAGATCTGTCAAAGTCAGTCCCAGGCTGTTGAAGAAGAGTTAATCCCCCTGCCAGGAGCATCAATTCCAACAGTTCTCAACAAGCAAAACTGTGTTACAGAGATTTTAGGGCCAAAGACGGTAAAATGTTGATCACTCTAATGGCTCTGAAAGTGTTAACAGACTGCATATCAACACAGTAATTCTTTTTACATACACATTCAGGCTTTTAAATGGTGCTTAACCTCATAGGCTTAAGAGTACCTTGGCGAATATGGAGAGTTAGGGTTTTCACAGGCAAAGCACATTTACTGAGTCAGTTGTCAATCTAAAAATTATCTTATCTTAGAAATTTTAGACCCTGAAATGTCCTAAGGGTGCCCAAGATCCAAAAGTTCACCCTCGGACACAGTCCAAGGAGGGCCAATAAATAAATCCTGTTCACGGCACAAGGCACTTACATTGACTTTCCTTGTCTCAGAAAATGACCCACACGTCACAATAAGCCACTTGATTACCGTAGGCAGGGATGTAGATCAGGGAGGTAAAGCGGGAATGGGTTCAAAGAAAAAAAAAAACCCACAATGATCTCTAATATTCAGTTAGCGCAACTCAATAATGCAAAGCACATGAACTTCTGTTGCTTCATCTTGACCTACTTACAAGCCTGTAAAAGCAGGTATGGCTAGGACGACTAACCATGTTTTAGAAATAAGAAGTTCAAAGAGGCAAATTATTGACTTGGCCAAGGTTATGCAGGAAATTTATGAAAGCCAGATTCATTACCCAGTCTCCCGCCTAGGGATGTCAACCTGCCTGAGGATGACCAACTGCAAGCAAGCTAGGGAGGAAGATTCGCAACCAACAGCTATGTCAAAAGTGTTGGCTGAGTATCCAAGAATCCGTCTCATGACTAAAGAATCAAAACAGGACCAAGCAAGCAGGTTTCGCTAGTGAGAAAGTTGAGAACTGGAAACTTCCACTTTCTTCAGAAGGCCGCTGTGAGGATTTCACCTGCCTTCTGAAAGGAGGCAAGAACGAGTTCTAAACTGGTCCATACCCTCCCCCAATCCTTTCATGCTTCACTCCATAGCAAATGCTTGGAAACTGCAGACAGCGTAGCTGCCCTCTGAAGCTCAGCAGCTCTTTCCCACCCTTATCCCCAACTATATGGAGAACGAGACACAGTAAGTTGAACAACATTCTACCTCTTCCAAAAAATTCATACACACGCATGAGCATCCCATAAAATACATGTAATAAACTGGAAGAGCCCCCAAGTAAATAAAGGAAAGATCAAAAGAGAGGTACAAGGCAGCCACATTCAACTCTTTGCTCTTGAAATTTTAAATGAATACTCCTTGAGAGCAAACTATAAAATGCTAACCTTGAAGTGTTGAGTGGCAGGAAGAATTATGGGTTATTGTACTGTCAAAATGCCAGACAGCTGTATGTTGAGTTGCTGCGTTATTTAGACAATCAGAAACTTGGAAGCTAAAGTGACATATTTTTTTTTTCAGTGTGAACGCTCTTGACATGCATCATGATAATTTCTAAAGGGACAAAATGTTATATAAAAAACACGGCCTCCAGAAGATGGCCTTATACGTAGAACAGCCCCGAACAGGAGAGGCAGGACATCAACAACTTGGACTTGCCAGAGGTGAGCATCATCTTCTTCCTGTCTTAGTCCACGGGGTCGGTGGCCCCAAGCAACAAGGAGCACCCAGCCTCTCTCCTCCTGGTCTCAGCATCTGAGGAACGCTCCCTGCATCAGCTGCCTGACTGCAGCCTGGGCTGGGCCCAGTGAAGCCCACTAATTTCAGCCTCATCGAGCATCTGGATGAGCAATACGGAAATCACATCTGGAGGATGCTACTGGAGACCGTGGCACCATGAAAACCCGGGGTGGGGATGAGGTTAAAATTCTGCTTCAGGGGCTTCCCTGGTGGCGCAGTGGTTGAGAGTCCGCCTGCCGATGCAGGGGACACGGGTTCGTGCCCCGGTCCAGGAGGATCCCACATGCCACGGAGCGGCTGGGCCCATGAGCCATGGCCACTGAGCCTGCGCGTCCGGAGCCTGTGCTCCGCAACGGGAGAGGCCACAGCAGTTAGAGGCCCGCGTCCCCCCAAAAAAAAAAAAAAAAAAATTCTGCTTCGGTTCCTGCGTGTTACTTCACCTTTCATATGTGTTCCTGATTGGCTTGTGGACTAGAATAAACAGAATGAGAGGCAGCCATTTTTAAGGGAATTCCTAGCTTTGGATCTCAGGTTGGCCTAGAGGTTAAAAGGTCAGTCAGAATGGAAAGCAGAACCTGGTTGGATAGATCTGAAATTCCACCTTCAATGCTTTGACTACAACTGAAATACAAATATTACTGGGATAAGTAACACATTCAGCTTCTGTGAATCACCTATAACTTAGGGTGAATGGAGGTTTTGAGAACTGGTTTTGCTGGGGGAAAATACAGGTGGGTATATGCGGTCCAGGCAAGAGAGAGGGGCCTGGGGACAGGCAGGTAGGTAAAGTCAGAGGAAAGACCTGATAAAAGGGACCGGCTGAGATGCTCCAGATGGATCTTCGCTCCCTTCTGTGTATTTATTCTTGATCAAAAGGAAAACAATCCCAACGAGGAGAAGAGAAAGAAGGTGACGACTAATGGGGCAAGGAGAGTGTACCTCTCCTAACAAGCACTTCCAGACACCAAGCACAGACTCAACCCTGAGGCCAACTTCATGACCACGTACCAATAGCAAGACCTTGAGCAAATCAGTTAACCACAGTTTCCTGAACTGCAAAATGGGGACAGCAATAATAGCATCCTCAAACGGATGCTGAAGGATTACATGGGCTAATTACTTAGAGCAGCACCTGTCTGGAGATAATGGTTCTATTCAAATGTTAGCGTAGTATTCATTCTCCTCCCCCTCCCCCTCATCAGCTTCATCTTCATCACAGCTAACAGCTTGCACCCAATCCCCATGGCCCTCTGGGGGAGAAGTAGGATCCCCCTAGACAACTTTTCCAGGAGAGCAAAGCAGCTTTGGACAGCAGTTTCTTGTGCTCCCTGCTATGTGACCTCAGGCCGATCCCACACCCACCGCAGGTAGAGGCCAGCACCCACATACTGCACTTCGCAGAGGAGCAAGCCTGTTGCCTAGACTGGAATCACTTGGGCTGAGATGGAGTCCTTCTACAGCTCCAGTAAGAACTGTAAGTAAAGACACACTCTTTTTTTTTTTTCTACCTTATTAATTTTTATTTCTATTCGACGGTTAACCTAAACGTTAAGATAATACCCTGTAACCTGCATACTTAAAAGCTGGTATGTAGCCAGAGGACAAGACGGATGGATGAATGAATCTGAAGCTGACTCCCAAACCTGTGCTATTTGGCTACAGCTACTCAGGTAAGATGAGGAAAACAATGACTGGGGCCTCTGCCTTCGCCACACAGCAGAGATGCTCAACACTCTCGACCCACCTAACCCCAGGTCTCCACGGGGAGGTCCTTATACCCCCAGGTATGAGACTGATGACTCAACCTCCCTAAACACTTAGGGAAGACAGAGTCCAAATCTTCTAGACAGAAGATGGTTCCTTTGTCCAGTATCAGGGATCATTTCCTTCTGAAGTCAGGAAACATCTATACCCTTTAGCCAATTAACCTGGCAGGTACACTCAACCAGCAATTTCACTTTTATGAATCATTATGGGATTAATTCTTTTTTCTTTTTTTGGCCGTGCCAGGTGGCTTGCAGGATCTCAGTTCCCCCACCAGGGATCGAACCTGGGCCCCCGGCCATGAAAGAGCAGAGTCCTAACCTCTGGACTGCCAGGGAATTCCCCTGGGAGTAATTCTTGCCTACAATATACAAAAATGAAGAAATGATCTAGTCAATAACATCCAATGCTTGCTTGAATCATGGCAAAATATACACAGAAGCTCTACACAGAACACAGATGAAATAGATCCAGGGAAGTTCTGTACTGGATGAAAGAACATTCTTCCCTACTACCTGAATGTTGCCTGCAGGAGGACCAACCACCCAAAGACTCCTTTGCTCCTTCAAATGAGAGTCTTTATTTGTGACATGCAGAGGATGCATCTATGCTACCCTCTGGATAGCACCATTCGCAAGCCCATAGGAGATGTGTTCATATATGTTGTGATCACAAACACATGCTTTGGAGTCTGAGAGACTTGCATACCTGCTAGCTTGTGACTCTAGAGTGTTCCTCAACTGATCTGGACCCCATTTTCCTCATGTGCATAGTGGAAAGACTGTCCTGCAGGGATAAGATTGTTGTAATTTAATGAGATAATATACATCAAATGCACGGCCCAGGGCCTGGGATATGGAAACACTAAATAAATGAGTTGTCATCGTCATCATCGTCATCATCATCTCATCCAATCCAAATAGTGTCCTGGCCTTAGCTGTCCAAGCAGGCGACCACACACCGCAAGAAGGATATCAAACACTTTATGCTCTTGAATCTGTACTTTTGACAAGTCGGGGACAGCTGACTGTAGTGCTCCTGGGTGGTCTGCAGAAACACTGAGGCTGCACATGGTAAGAAGGGAAGTGTGGTGAGACTTGGGTAAACTGGAAGCCAGAGACCTAACGTTAGTCCTGGCTCACATCTAACTCCCTGTGTGAGCCTGACCAGTTGACTTGATCACACTAGGCTTTGGTTTCCTTATTTAAAGAACAAAAACGAAGAACAAGAGACTATGAACCACATTACCACTTCCTAGACCAATAAGCCTGGTAAGCATCACTAGTGAATCTCAGAACTCTTTGCTGCTGAGCATGGCTGGGACTCAGAATTGATCTCAATAGAGATGTGGAGATTTAACCAAACGAGGAACTCATACCAGGAGCAGGTCGGGGAGAAATTTTGGGTGGTCTAAGAAAACCTCAAGGAACCCAATACCATACTCCCTAGGCAGAAGAGCCCTGGTGCATAAGAGGTACCCATTCATTGACTGTGCTCTGAGACCCTAATTTTTTTTTTTAATTCCATGTTGAGCTCATTATTCACACTTACACACATACACCTATATTCTCTATCTCCTGCTCGACAACCAGCAATCACACACACACACACACACACACACACACACACACACCCTAAGATGTACATATATATGTGTGAACACGTAATATACACCTGTGTATCTTTGTATCCTGCTCTGCCACTTCTGCCCTAATCACGTCATCTCTTTAGGCCTCATGTACACAGATACATTTATTACTTTTGGTAATTCTAAGTCTATACCGTTTATCCTCAAGCTCATTTTGTAAGATATTAGCTCCATTTTACAGATGAGGAGACTGAGGTCGGGAAAAGTTCAACAGCAGCACAGAAGAGCTGGAATCCAAACAAGGTCTTGTGATTCCCAGCTCTAAGCCCTATGTACACAGCCTCTAACATGTTACCGTGGCTCCAAGGTGCCCTCCGCAGGGCTCCCCATCCCTCTGTCTCCAGAAGCCCTCCATACCCACAATCTCCCAGCACTAGTCTTTCCCAAATCTCTCATCCAGGTCCTGGCGGCCTCTGGCATTTCCCAAGCACACAGTTCACCAAACGGGGCTATTTCTTCTTTATTATCTACACAACTATTCTTAATTATCTCTCCTCCAACCCAAAGTACTTATTTCTTATTTATGGGTGTAAATATAAAGCCAGCAGGGCTCATATTTCACAGGGAGTCATTCCAACGGCATCTAGAGCCTTCCAAATTTAAGGAGCAGGAGAGCTGATTCTCTGCCCGTTTCATTACAAAGGGGTTTTCCATAAATATTAGAATTTGAATTCCACCCAAGTAATGCATTAATAGATGCTAAACCATTAATAATTTCTGTACTTTTTCATAAATGGGCAAAGTCCAATAAATAAACTATATCTCTTTCACAGCAGAGCAGGGTTAACAAGTACCAAGGAGATTTCAAAGACAAACTACTGGTAGGGACTGCCAGGAGGTAAGATTCATAATGAAACCACAAATTCTGGAGACCCATTTTTTTACTGTCCGCCACGGCAAGTATCTAAAATTAAACGCTAAGCAGAAATCCATCCTGGAATCTGACACACAGCAGTTTAGGTAAACAATCTCCAAAATTAAAAACAGATTCTGGATAATAAATAAGTCCGTGTGTGGATCTCTCTGATAACAGATACCTCACCCTGATAAATGAAAGGCGCTGGCCCTACCGAGCCTTTCTAAATTAGGCCAGATGATTCACCTAAAATATTTCATCTTGTGTCGCCTGTCTTAATGAACGGCAGTAATGGATAGCTTCTTACCGGTTACTGCATCAGGGCCAAAGGCCTCCAAGCTAATTATACTGAAGGCCTGGGGAAGGCAGCCCATCTGGAAGGGGCCAGCGGACAGGAGGGATTTCACCATGATACTCATTTACCAGGTCCCATGACCCAGGTCTGCTAGTTTCACTTGCTACTGCCCTAGAATTCTAAAAGGCGATCAGAATCATAGACGCCAGACAGCAAAGGTCAACACTGCAGGAGGCAGAAAAAGGGAGTCCAAGCTCCACCATTCCCAGCTGTGTGAACTGGGACAAACCCCTGGACACCTTTGGGCCTCACTTTCCCCATCTGTAAAGTGGGGATGATAAATGCCTGCCTAGCCTACCTGCTGGGGCTGTGGTGAGGACCAACAAGAAAGTGCACAGAGATGCACTCTGTAACCCCCCAAACAATCTTCTGTTATTACTGTTTGAACTAATCAAGTTCCGTCATTAATTTGCCCAAATGTATTGAGCACGCTGTATGAGCCAGGTGCTAGGGATGCCTCAGTGACCAGAGAGACAAGACCCAGCCCTCGTGGGGCTGGATTCTGGGGATGGCAGGTGCGCAACCTCGTGCAAAAAGTGGGCTGTAAAGGGGAGGAGAGGGTGGCGGAGAAAAATCGAGCAGCAGAGGCAGCCGTGGTGAGCCTGGGCAGGGAGCAGAGTGGCTGTTTTTGACAGGGAAGGCCTCACTGAGGACACAACTTTTAAGGAAAGCCCCTAAGGAGGAAAGAGAGGGAGACTCAGAGATACCGGCAGAGAAAGAGAAGAAACCTAAGGGAAAACACCTCCAAGTAGTGTCTGAGGAGTGGCAAGGACTGGACACAGCTGTTTCTGCAGAGGGACCAGGGGCAGAGGGGATGCTGGGGCAAAGGTCTGGTGGTTCAGGGGTGAGCTTGCCTGGGACCCCTGGAGGATGTCGGCCTTTGGAAAGATTTTAGCAGGGGAATAACTGGGTCTAACGTAGCATTTGAGTGGGAGCACTCTGGAGCTGCTGTGCTGGGAATGATAAACAAATACCACACTACTCTCTTACGTTACTATTATTACTGTTACGGCAAGCATTTGTTCTGATCCAAAGGGCATCCTGATGGCAGGGGGGGAGATGGGAAGGGGGCTAAGGGGGAGGTCTACATGCTCACAACAACGAAGCATAGAGAGGACTGCAGTGGGTGGACCACAGGGAGACAAGAGCTGGGGACAAGTGAGCCCCAAGTAGAAGGGAGCCTGGGGAGTGGCCTCCTGCAGCCAGGCCTGCCCGCTTCTCCGGCCAGGTTGTGGAGAGCTTTAGTGGGGAAGAAGGGCAGTGGGAGGAAACAAGAAAACGGACTTCTCCCCCATCCCATGCCTTTGCTGCAGTCAGTCAAGCAACATGAAGCCCTACACTTTCGAAGCCTGGAGCCTGAATCTTTATTACAAATGAAAACAAAATTTTCTTTTACAGAAAGAGGAGCTTTGTTGAAGGCCACGGACCACATTTTATCAGCATCTGGTGATGGCACAAGTGGCGAACACAACATCATAAGAGAAGCCATCTTGCCTCCTGCTTCGGAACAGAAAATGACGCCGGGGTCATTCCATTAGCGATCGCAGCTGCTTCTAAATGAAACACAGAGAACCTGAAGCCGACTAATGAAAGCAACCGGCGATCCTCACCGACGCTAATGCTGAACGTATCTTTAAACCTCGCTCCTTCACCAGCTCCGAGCCGCATCACAGTTCAAAAAAGTATTATACATGTTAATTCCTGTGTGAAGGAAATTATGACTCAGCATTCTTTCCTTTTCTGATTTCTGGTGACGCGGCATTTGTTGTGCAGCTGGACTGTGTAATGCTCCCTTCCAAGGAGCAGGCAAGTCCAGTGGCAACATGGTCAAAGCTTGTTCTTCTACAAAATGTCCACAAAGAACTGGGATATGCATAGATGCGCGCACGTAGAACCACATCTGGAAAGGCTCTGAAGTGGAGACGAGGATGGGGTAGGGCAAAGGTGTCCTGTTTTCAGGCCAGTTAGTGGCACTTCAGCTCACTAAACCGAACCCATCATGCCTAGCACCTTTGCAACTTTTGCTATGCTTGTGTACCACTGCTATTCATATTTACTTCTTGTGGCTCTAACTTGGTAGTTCTCACTGCCTGGGGACAATCACATCCCCCAGGGAATATCTGACAATGTCTGGAGACATTTCTTTTTTTAATTTATTTTATTTATTTTTGGCTGCATTGGGTCTTCGCTGCTGCGTGCAGGCTTTCTCTAGTTGCAGAGAGCGGGGGCTACTCTTCGTTGAGGTGCATGGGCTTCTCATTGTTGTGGCTTCTCTTGTTGCAGAGCATGGGCTCCAGGCACGTGGGCCTCAGTAGTTGTGGCGCACGGGCTGAGTTGCTCCGCGGCATGTGGGATCTTCCCAGACCAGGGCTCAAACCCGTGTCTCCTGCATTGGCAGGCGGATTCTTAACCACTGTGCCGCCAGGGAAGCCCTGGAGACATTTTTTGACTGTCACAACCTGGAGGGAGGCGGCGCAACTGGCTTCTACTGGATGGAGGCCAGGTATGCTGCTAAATATCCTACAATGCACAGGACAGCCACCCACAGCAAACAAAAGAATTATCTTGTCAAGTTATCATTAGTGCCAAGGTTGAGAAATCTTGCTCTAAGTTGACTCATTTCCCCCTATATTTATGTTAAAAAGGGGATTATATCTATAAAGGAAAGGCCAAGATCACCTACAATGAATAGAAAGTGTCCAGAGTCATAAGTGCAAATTATTCAAAAAACATACCCAATGAAAACAAAATAATATTACATTTTAGTTAGATATAGTAGCCTGCTCTCTTTGTTTAAAAAACAAAAGACATATTTACCTCCAAACTGAGACTTTCTCCTTATTATGGTCAAAACGACAGAAAGAGAATTGAAAGGGAATACCTTTTCCTTATGTGATTGATGATGCATCCATGTACCTCCCCAAATCATCTTGGGTACCACCAGCAGAAGGTGATATTGGCAGAGCTGATCTGTCAGTCTTCTCAGCGCCAAAACACGGGTATGGTTGTGGCTATTTACTGATGAGGAATCCCGAAGGGACAAAAGCAATGAGAAGCCAGAGTTATTTGCATTACGCATCTCTTGGGAAGCTGGTTATGGCAAGATGGCGATGCTTGGCTTAAAGGCAGGAAAGCACCACTCAGAGATTTATAGTGGAGGGAGGTCCCTTCCAACATCTGAGGTGAGACTGAGCGATGAAAGCCTTTCCAGATGGCTTTGTGTGTGCAAATCAAAGAAAATACGGCTGATTCCTTAGGCACTGTTTTATGACCCATATTCAATACTACTCTCGCGCCATGAGAAAAGTATCCTATGGTCACATAAGCTACCTAGAGCAGCTGGCTGAACAAAACCTGAAGGTTTTCTTACTGCCAAACTTCTCTGAGCCCTTAATACGATAACGAGCACTGCAAATGCCTATCCCCCTCCCCTAGGACAAAGGAGATGCAACATTTCTCAAACTTATCAAGACACAGGTTGCTGTGGGTTTTTTTCTTGTGGAACATCTAGTCACCCCCTGGTATTCCAGGGAGCACAGCTTGAATAACTTAGTCCTAGAGGAAAAAGAATATTTCCTTTTCATCAAAGAATATGAGTGTTTTGAAAAATTACTGTTGTAAAATTACCCATACCTCAGAAAGAAAGCAGAAACCATATTTTATTGATGATTTAATCACTGGTGTCTGCTAAATAGGCACTCAAGATACATTCATTCCAATGCATGACACGCACTCCTCATTAACCTTCAGAATAACTGGCTCTAGAAATGATTAAGATCTATGGATCCAAACAACCATATACCTTGGTTCTGTAGCCCCGGCGGGGTGGGGGGAAAGGATGCTCCAGATTGAAAACACTATCTAAAAAACATCTCGCTCAACTCCTATTTGAGACAACAGCCCTTCTGCCGTGTCAGCTCCATCATTCAGCCTCTGCATACCCCAAGCAATGACCAGGTTTGGTTTTCTTTGGTTTTCCATCTTCCCTCACCATTGTGTCAAAAACTCTTTTCAGAACCTCTTCCAGCTTTACTGCACCTTTCCTTGGCGGGTCTTTGCCTGCCCAGCATGCATTCACCTTTTTTCTGGGAAGAGCACCTTGGTGTTCCCCAGGGAACCTCACCACCCCAGACTACCCACCACTGAGTTCTGCAGTGCTGACTCCACCCCGGCTCCAGGAAGGCACCTAAACGGGCCTGGCCAACCAGAGCGTCATAGCCCCAGACCGCGGAGACTGGTTCAGGATAGATAAGGGACCCCGATCAAGGCCCTTAAGACCCAACTTGGGGGTGTGATGGAAGAGATGGTAAAAGGGGCTCTCTTTTTCCACTAAGGTAGCTGGGAAGATAACACAGAAGTCCTGGGGGGTTAGCGGCCTTCTCGCCTCCTTGAGGGGAAGGCCCGAGAGTCACCAGGCAGGAAAGCAACACCCTGAGGTGGAGGGAGAAAGACCACTTGTGTGCACTGTTGGGCCATGGAGCCAGCCATGCCCAACAGATACCGCCCTTTTCAGATACATGCACTAATAAATTTCCTTTTATTTACATTAACTTACACTGAGATTCTGATTAAAACTTGCAATATGCTGGACGCCATGGTTGGTATCTCTAAAACTCCCTCTTGTTTACTTTCTCTCCATTTGTTAACATGCCTTCTTTTCCTGCTCTCTTCCTTTCCCATTTTGCATTTTTCCTTGGAATTCTCCCTCAAAGTCAGAAAAAAATGTTTCTGCTAACCCCTTGTGTCCGGCCCCCTCCAACATGGTGTCCATTCTCAAGAGACCACCGTCAAACCTCTCCCCATTTGGGGGGACAGGTAGTTCAGCCACAGATAACTGTTTGCACAGAGTTTATATATCCAGGCTGTTGTTGTATTCGTACAAAAAAATTAGAAAATAATCTTTATCCTCACCACAATAATGCACCAGGGCTCCCAAGACTTGGACTTGAAAACTAACACATTTATTTATGGACTGAGGTTTATTAAGAATGACGTTTGGGCAGAGGGTGAGGAAGAGCCTACCACCTTGTGTTCTTGAGCCCTCCTCTCAAACCGGGGCCTGAAAAGGCAAAATGTGGCAGAGCTCCTGCTGACGCCGAGTTGCAAAATGCATCCCCAGGAGTTGAAAATCCTTCAGCATGGCCCACGACGGGCTGTGTGGCTGGCACATCAAGTGAGCCCCTTGCCCGGCTGTGAGATGCGCTCATCTAACCTCGGGTCGGTACATTCCCTTGATCCCCCAAACAGGGACACGGACAGAAGGGACACACAGCACACGGCTGCTCAGACTGCATGACGAGGTGGCCTTCCCACCCTTGTCCTATGACCAGCCACAGGGCTGCTCCTCCAGGCAGGCTTGGCAGGGCTTCCCCGCCCCTGCTGGGAGGAAAGTGGCAGAGAAGTTGACAGCTCCGTGGCCTTGACTGTTCCTTCCCGGCCCGCAGACGAGGCCGCTGCCAGGGCAGCTCAGCCCACAGCCACGCACCTGTCCCTTCCTCCTTCTCCAGCTTCTGGCTTGGATCTCATTTCTGCGACACACGGATCCCCCAGGAAATCCAGGCAGCCTTCTCCCAGCAGCGAGCCCTTCTCTACCCGCCAGCACTTCCTGTCCCCTTGCTGCACTCGGATGAGCTCAGCGAGAACCCGCGTTACATCATGAAGCTGCTGAAACAAAGGCCTGCCATTTAATACGCCTGGACTTGACGTTTTCAACGACCTCATGGCGCACGGTCAGTGCTCAACCAGGTGCAGCTCGCTGCCCTGGCCCAGCACCGCCCAGCCTGCCCCCTGCGTCAGGAGCAGCAGGGCGGGGAGGAGAGAAAACAGGGGAAACAGCAATGCTTTTGGCCAATATGCATATACACGTGTATACACACACGTGCACACACACAGATAACCATAATGCATCCACATATACAAACAGACATATACGCATCATACACACACTGTATTTTCAAGTATGTAACTTCTAACCATAAATGAGAGCTAATCTGGAAACCATAAAAATGCTTTAGGGACACATGCATACATACAACTCTATTTCTATACATGATTAAACAAACTAACTAATGTCAATTGTACCTTTGAAATCCAACAAAGCCACATCATTAACTGCACTTAAGCATTCGTTTATAATTTTCTTACACTTAAGGATCACCAATGTGGGGCTATACAATTTCCGAAGCTAAGCTGGCAGTATTCTCTGCAGTAACTGTTTCTCAGGTTAGTCCTCTGACCAGAGAAGAGTACATGATATTTGGAGGTGGACATGAGAGTGAAACAGCCCCAAGTTCAGCCATAGACCAAGCACAAAGAGAACAATCCCTTTCATGATTTCTCGGTTCTGAGGAAGAGAAATAGCAGAGATTTCTTTTGTAGGACACTGGGGTGCTGAGAGGACGAGAGACCAAGCGGGGCAGTGGAAGGGGTGAGGAAAATGCCATTTACATGTCTGGCTCCCTTTTTCCGCCTCCGTCTAGAACAGGCAGAGGAATTTGCTTCTCTATTTCTTCTTCCTGGGATCAGCTCTCCTCCTTCGCCCCCAAATGGGTCCTAGCTGCCACGCCCTCTGTCCACGACCAGCCCTGGGCAGCCCTGTTGTGAGTGGCAGCTGGAAGGCTGCTTTCTCAGTGCAGGCAATGGGGAAGGCGTGAACAAGAGAGAAGTTACTTCCCATCAACAAATATTTTGAGTTTCTTGCTGCTGAAACTGGATGGCAGACCCCATGGAGAAGTTAAGAGGGCCGTATTCAGCAGCGAAGACTGCTGTTCTCTGCCAGGTGGGAGAAGCTAATGTGACAAGCTCTTGACCCGGCAGTGCACTTTAGGGACAGGTCAGACACGAGACTCTTTACCACCATGTCCATATTCTAAAAACCTAACTGAAATGGATGAGCAGAGAATTTGTACACTTTAAAAGGCAAGAATATCTTTAACTGTCCTCCAACCTCCAACCTTTCATCCTATCGTAAGTCCTACTAACGCTGCCCTATGGAATTTTCAACCTAATGCTCTAGTCTCATAATTGGCCATGAAAAATTCATGTGAATAAATTCATAAAAATTGTCCATAAAAAATTCAGTGAGTCGAACGCAAAACATAAACAAAGAGCTCCATTTTACTGAGCGTGGGCTGTGTGTCCATGTCTGCACCAACAATCTCACATGTATTATCTCACTTGATTCTCAAAACCACAACCTATAAAGTATGTGCTATTTTAGACCCTTTACAGTGAAGGAATCCAGGGCAGGGCAGGAAAGGTCAGGTAACATACCCTAGGGCACCTAGCACATAAGTAGTAGAGCTCTTATCTTGTGCTCTGTTTCCCAGGATATAAAAAATCCAAAGTGGGCTGAAAACAGAACAGTATCCAACTACTTTTCTAGAAAGTTTACCTGGCAGAAGGGAGCCCACCCAGCTGCTGATAGCATTCCCTCTCAATCCCTTAGGATATGCGTTCTCTGTTAAAAGCAGTGGCTGCCCAGGAGAAAAGCAATGGATTTCCCCAATTTACACTGTACACCCCAAGTGTTCGATCTCTACACATTCCATAAGAAATTTAGGGCATGGCCCCTGCCCTCCAGGTTACCTGTGCAGAAACAATGAATACAAATGAAATTTAACACGAGGAACACCCATGCTCAGGTATATAGCACAGACTCTGTCTGCTTCAGGAGGCCCAGAAGAAAGAGACCAAGGGGCCACCTACCTTATCACCAGGGTGAATAGTTAAGAATGGCTTTGAAATCTGGAAAATCCAGGGTTCAAAGCCAATTGTGCCATCTCCCAGCTGTGTGATCTTGGGCAAGTTTGTTAACCTCTCTGAGCCTCTGTCTTAACTGAAAATGGGTGTTACACCACCCACGTGACACAGTTGTCAGGAGAAGACGATTAAATAATATTTATTAAACGTTCAGCCTGGTGTCAAGCCTGTGTGAAGCACTCATGATTAGTGGTATCATTATCATCTTCAGAATCACCACTAACTCAGAACACCAGCCACAAAGAGCCACTTAAAGGGAATTGGGATCATCACTTCATATTCTTAGAGAGACAGAAAGACACACAGCAAGGCAGTAAATGAGAAACCAAGGAAGAGGTTCTAAATTAGGCAGTTTGAAATTTTAATTTGGTTCCTCTCCCCTTAGTTGTTCCTGCCACAGCTTGAGCTGCTGAATGGTACAGACTGGACGGGCTAAATGCTTCTGCGTGTCGAAAACTGACCCAGGAGTGTCCACGGGTGGACTCCCACATTCCCCACATCTAGAATTGTTCACCACAACCCCCAAGCTCTCCCCTATCTTTAAGTGGAAGCCAATTTGCAGAAGAGGAGCACAGCCCAGCGGAGACAGCGTAAGATGCAGAGTCAAGCCCTGTCTCTATTTAAATCCCTACTGGTCCCTGTGGGCTGTGTGACCTTGAGTGAGATATTTACCCTTACTGAGTCCCAGTTTTCTCATCGGCAAATCAGAAAGATGAACACCTTCCTCACAAGGCTGCTGGAAAGACTGAAAGATAATATATGCAAGGGGTCTGGAACAATGCCTGTTCCATAGCAGGTGCTCGGTGATGGAAACTGCTAGAATTATGCCCACGCCTGTTCTGTGTCTGTAGGCTCTCTCTCCTTTCCTGTGCTGAATGAAGTAAAGCAAGTCCCATAAGAGATAACTCAAGAGGATTTAAATGCCTACTCCCTTTTGGAGACCTCTGTCAAAATCTAGTTCAAAGCCACACCTTGGTGAGTCCTATGTAACCATTCCTGTATGAATAACAAGGGAGCACCTAGAGCCACTGAGCCTGGAACCACCTTTAGCTGGCTTCATGGAACCTAGTCGTAGGAGATGCTTCTCTTCACTAACTGAAACTGCCAATTTAGAGGAACCAAGCCTAAGAATTGCGGGATACTGGGCACTCAAGATAGGAGGGGGAATCCACACCACCCCCATAACTCAACAATGACCTAGTTTATCCAGACTCTGAGGACCCAAAGGATGTGAGGAACCCATGTGGAGTCACCCTGCAGGTCAATGGAGGATCTTAGGATGGTCAACCATATCCCTTGTCAGATACTCTGGGAGATACAATGTGAGAGAGAATCACCCCCTGACAAGCGAAGAAAGAAGAAAGCAATCTGCTCAAGCTGACTCAGCCTGCTGTCTGTCAGGAATGCCCCGAGGAATTCTGATCCACCCCAAAGATGTTCTGTTTGTTGAGAGCCTTCAACAAAGGCATTAACACCCTAAGGAGGGGAGATCAGCTCACTGCCCCCCACCAACTAGGAGTGACGTGGACTGGCCCAAGGTGCTGGATATTTGGGGTGATTTGAAGTTCACCTGTAGCAAAAAAAGGGGGCTCATATGGAAGAAGACAAACACCAAAGGCCAACTTCATCAACATCCCAACTGTGTATAAGGCAAATTCATGCTCCCAAACCTTTACTGCTGTGTGCTGGTCACGCCCCCTATACGTGTGGGAAAGGAGCTAGTGAATAATGATCTTTGTGTTGCTTCCTATTACTCACTTCCTAAAAGGCTCAAGAGCCTGGGAATAGTACTGTCTAGTCAAAGCCAAAGAAGCCATTCCAGTAGAGGAGTAACTACAGTATCTGAAAACGTGGCATCAATATAGGGTATTTCAATAGATGAAACTGAAACAGGAAAAAGATTCTGCTGACAAAAAAAAAAAAAAGGTTCCAAGAGCCATGTGTGCTCACAGTGATACTCCACAGTGTCTTGCAAGGTACCTGGCACACAGCAGAGTTCAATAGATATTGATGAATGAATGATACAATCCAGAAAATATATCTTGTTTGACAGATGAATAAACTTAAATGACTAAACAGTGAGCCAGCACACACACACAAAAGACCTGCTGAGATCAAGACAGTGTTTTGTTCAAAAAGTGAAAGTAAAACAATCACAGCAAATTTTTAAATTTAGACTCCCAAAGTGAACCATTTTAATAAACAGACAATTTCTAAGAATTTGTCCATTTCTTCCAGGTTGTCCATTTTATTGGCATAGAGTTGTCTGTAGTAATCTCTTATGATACTTTGTATTTCTGCAGTGTCAATTGTTACTTGTCCTTTTTCATTTCTAATTCTGTTGATTTGAGTCTTCTCCCTTTTTTTCTTGATGAGTCTGGCTAATGTTTTATCAATTTTGTTTATCTTCTCAAAGAACCAGCTTTTAGTTTTATTGAGCTTTGCTATTGTTTCCTTCATTTCTTTCTGATCTGATCTTTATGATTTCTTTCCTTCTGCTAACTTTGGGGTTTTTTTTGTTCTCTTAAAAAAAAAACCAGACAACTTCTATAACTTGCAACTTTGGAACTTGCTAACATGTATAACCAGCCATAAATGTCCTTGAAGTTTGTGATTAGAACATTAAATTGTGCTTCCAACTTTTGTGAACCCACAGTTTAAAACCTGCGAGGGGAGAGTGATGAACTCATGGATTGTGTTGCTTACTTGGTACCAATGGGTTAATATCAGACACAGTATTGACTAGGTTCACACTGGTTGCTAAGCAACATTGCTTCCTTCTCCCAATGGTCTGACAGAGAGGATAAAAAAAAGGGCAGAAAATGAGAAATGTTGGAAAAATAGGAAAGTGAAATTCAAAGGATCATAAGGTACAAGTTGTAGGAAGAGTAAAAGGGGAAATAATTCTTGCAGGATGTACTAAGACATCAGCTGCTTTATGACATCACAAGAGTAACACGTTGAGCCACCAGCTCCAAAGACAGAGAAGGGAGTAGAAGATGAATGTCCCCCGACCCCAGCACAGTTCTGCTCATATTCAGTTCATGCTTAGACAGAAACGCATAGGGTCCACGGATGACAGCAAGCTGACCTGCGTGACAGACCATTATAGCCCAAACATTAAAAAAAAAGTCTATCAAGTCCAGAAGGCACAACCAAACCTTCCCCATTATAATTCATCCTCCCAGTCCTTCAAGGAACTTTTGTGCCCCTCACATCTGAAAGGCCTCCAGTAAGTGATTCATACATTCAACAACATTGACTGAACGCTCGCTACGTGCCAGGCACTGGGCTGGGAACTGGAGGAGGAGTGACGGAGCCCTTGCCCTTGACTGATCACTCACCACTGAGCTTGGGTCCCCTCGATCACCATCCCGGTGTTCCATTCTTCTCAGGACTTTACCATAGAGCAACTTTAGAACCTCACAGAATGACCTAAGAGGTGTTATAGGACAGACCCCACCCAACCCCACCCCGGGTCAGCTGCAGGACAGGCCTACAAGGCTGCTGAACTGTTTCCTGCCTGAAATCTCCAGGATGATTCTAAAAGAAATTACCCAGAGAGAGGCAGCATATTAGCCCATGAATGTCCATTTTCATAAATGAGTTCCCTACACTGGAAGCTGTCATATGCTGTGTCCTGCAGGAACACAGATACTGGACAGGTCAGTTTTGACACTGGGGAGAGGCTCAGGAAACGGTTGCCGTAGGTGCTAGCTGGCATTCGGAAAATGGGAAGGAAGAAGAATCAGAGGGTCCTGGAGGCAAGCGAGGAAAGGAGGAGTCCTGGAAAACCAAAAGACAGGGGAGACACCAAAAGGGAGATAAAGAAACTTTTATCAGCAGGGGCTTTGAAGCTGGTCCCCTGCTGACTTGCACCATTGGGTAATTTACCCAGCCTATCCCAGAATGAGTTTCCTCATCTGCAGAATAGAAAAAACACTTAGCTTGTAGTGTTGGGAGAATTAAAAGTATTATCTTTATAATTCTCCAAAGAAGACATACAGATGGCCAAGAGGCACATGAAAAGATGGTCATCATCGCTAATTATTAGAGAAATGTAAATCAAAACTACCACCTCACACAGGTCAAAATGGCCATCTACAAATAATAAATGCTGGAGAGGGTGTGGAGAAAAGAGAGCCCTCTTACTCTTTTGGTGGGAATGTAAATGGGTGTAGACATTATAGATAACAGTATGGCGGTCCCTCAAAAAACTAAAAATAGAGTTACCATATGATCCAGCAATCCCACTCCTAGGCATATATCTGGAGAAAACTCTCATTCGAAAAGATACATGCACCCCTATGTTCATAACAGCACTATTTACAATAGCCAAGACATGGAAATAACCTTGATGTCCATTGACAGATGAACGGATAAAGATGTGGTATACACACACACACACACACACACACACACACAATGGAATATTACTCAGCCATATAAAAGAATGAAATGATGCCATATGCAACAACATGGATGGACCTAGAGATTATCATACTAAGCGAAGTAAGTCAGAAAGAGAAAGACAAATACCATATGATATCACTTATATGCGGAATATAAAATACGACACAAGTGAACATATCTACAAAAAAGAAACAGACTCACAGTCATAGAGAACAGACGTGCGGTTGCCAAGGGGGAAGGGGGGTGGGGAGGGAAGGATTGGGAGTTTGAGGTTAGCAGATGCAGACTAGTATATATAGGATGGATAAACAGCAAGGTCCTACTCTATAGCATAGTGAACTATATTAAATATCCTGTGATAAACCATAATGGAAAAGAAAATGAAGAAGAATATGTATAACTGAGTCACTGTGTTGTACAGCAGAAATTAACACAACATTGTAAAACAACTATACTTCAATAAAAATTTTTTTTAAGTGTTATCTTTAAAACAATCGCATGGTGCCTGGCACACACTAAATGCTCAATAAACTGTAAGCAATGTTATGATCATATATGGAACCACTTTACACTGTAAAACACTAGTTTTAACCATTAATTATTATGTATAGCTGTGTCTAAGATTGGTCCTAGTTAATTGCCAACCTCATTCCTCTAAGCCAGTGTTTCCCTAATTTCACGTGTGTACTAGTCCCATAATTTCTGCTCTATCCAAGTGCTACCTTTTGTAATAATAGTATTGGTAAAACCACAATAATAGTAACAATAAGAAAAATAATAACAAAAACAGCAGCAACAATAACCACGACAAATATTCCTGGAGTATTTATCACATGCCTGGCACGATTCTAAGAGCTTTAAAGTACTAATTCCTCTGATTCTTACAACAACTCTAGGAGGTAGATACTATTATTAATGCCATTTTACAGAGAAGCAAACTGAGGCATGGAAAGGCTAAAGTCATTTGGCCAAAAAGTGGCAGATCACAAATTCAAATCCAGACAGTCTGCCCCAGAGCCCACACCTAACTCATATGAATACAGCCTCTCTCATCTCTGTATGCCTGCATTTACTTTATTTTTTAAAAATTGATTAAAATGTTTTTAAAACATTATACTACTATATAATAATATCTGTGAAATTCTGGGTTTAATATTTTAATTATAATTTTTCTCATATAAATAATAATTACAAGGTTATTTAAATAAGAAATTTCCATGTACTACCTAAAATCCTCAATGAAACAAACATTAGAAAAATACTGCTCTAGTCACCTGGGAATTTCTTCTACCTCAAGCCAAAAAAACCCCACCATGGACCAATACTAACAATTCACTGGTAGTCACGTACCTCAATACCCATTCTCTAAGTCCTCCCTGGTAACAGAGCCTGGATTTTTCTCTGGCCTGTGGCTGCCACAATGAAAGAGTATATTTCAGCTACCTCTAGCTCAGTGATTAAATTCTGGCCAATGAGAATTAAAGGACTGTGTTATGTGGGACTTCACGGAAGTTTCCTTAAAAGAGAATGAACCTGTCCTTTACTCCTTCTCCCCCTTGCTTCTGGAATGAGCACATGATGACAAGGGCACAGCTGCCACCTTGAATCATGAGAAAATACACTGAGAACATCAGAACCCCAAAGAGAAGGAACCAGGGGTCCTCATGACCACGAAACTATCACAGCCCTGCACTACCCCCACCTCCAAACTTTTTACTTGAGAGAGAAATAAATCTCTACAGTGTGAAGCCACTGTGGATCAAGCCTTTCTATTGCATTCAGCTGCACCTCATCCTAATGAATACACCATCCATCTCTTACTCTGGCAACCCCTGCCCCTCAACCATGAAACTTCCAAAAAATTTCACCCCGAGAATCTGTCCCCTGAGTATTCAAGGAACTAAGCAAATCCTGAGGCAAAAAGTGCTGCCATTTATGTGTTCACTATGAACCACTCTGTTCTAAATGCTTTCTATACAAGAGTATTTAATCCCGCCAACAAACCTACATGATAGGGACCGCTGTAACCTCATTTATACGGATGAGGAAACGGGCACAGAGAGCTGTAAGTACCATGCCCAAGGTCATGGAACGAGTAAGTGGCAGAGCCAGAACTCAAACCCAACAGTCTGACCCCAAAGAATGAGTTTTCAACCCTAATGCTCTCTCCCTGGAATCAAAGGGGCATCACACACTGGACTCTCAGGGGAGCTGGCTTCTAAGTGGCTCCAACTTCTTCCCCGTCATGGACCACAGGTCAACTCCTATGAAAACTGAAATGACTTTGGCCTCTCGAGAAATCATCCTGGAGCCCCTTGTTACTGACTTACTTTGTAGGTGAAAGAAATATTCAAAAATAGGTCCAAAAGGAATCTCCAGAAATTCTCTGCCTTGTGCCCCTCAGGAACTGCACCGGGCTCCCCAGATGCCCCGGACAGAGCAGGGTGTGTGCCCTCCGCCCCTTCCATGGCCACCACAGAGTTAATTCGTATTTCCAAGGCCTGGCACATGTTCAGTCAAAAACCTGGCTGAGTGCCTGTTGTTTACTGAAGCTGGGGGAGAAGCATCTGCAACATTACGAAAAGCATATTGTAAAAGGCAACACATGCAAATTAAACCTCTTGAGCTATGAGTACATTGCTGGGAAAATTTATAACTCATTTAACAAAACCTGAAGTAAATACATAGCTTGGCTCCCAGGGAAAACAAAATATTTCCCACAATTCTCTCCTCTTAAAAAAAAAAAAAAAGAACCTTCAAGCCAGACAGCTCTACCAAGTAGAAAGTATAAATAGCAGCTGTGGTGGTAAGCAAAACCCACTTTGGATTGCGGGCTATTTAATACCCACGTGGGCAGTGCCACACCCTCTGCTCTGGGATCTATTTGCCAACATCCAGGCCTAGAACATCTCCATAATAATCCATGATTGTGCTCACCCAACACAGCTCTACTGGGCATCTTCTATTCACTAATTCATTCAACAAGTATCTATTGAGTGTCTACCCAAGAGGCAGGGTAATATAGTGATTACGAACACACGCTCTGGGGCCCTGCTGCCCGGCCCTGCAGCCCAGGCTCCGCCACTCACTAGCTGTATGACCTTGGGCTTTGGTGTCAACCCTCTGTGCCTCAGTCTCCTCATCTGTAAAATAGGAATTACAATAAGATCCACATCCTGGGGTCACTGACAAAACTGAATGGGTGAATACATATCAAGTGCTTAGAACAATGCCTGGCAAATGGTCATCTTTTACTAAATATTAGCTCCTTGTTATCTACTAGCTGGCATTATGGGCCAGCCACTCCGTGAGGTACACAGGACACCATATCAAACAAGGTAGATGAGGCCCTCTCTCATGGAGCTTATGTTCTCCTAGAGGCCTGGGGGTAGAGAGACAATACACATGAAGACATATGAATCAACAACACTTCTTAAGATAGTAACAGGTGCTCTGAAGACAGCAGAACAGAGGAATAAAATAGAGATGATTGCCAAGTAGGAGTGGGGGCCATTTTGGTTATGGTCATCAAAGAAAGTCTCTCTGAGGCAGTGACACAGGAGCTCAGACCCACATGGTAAGAAGTTACCAACTAAACAAAGAATGTTCTACACCAAAGGAGTAACTTGAATATTCTAAAACTAAAGAAAGAGTTTGTTCTCCTTGAGCAACAGCACAAGGCCTGCAGTGCTGGCATGTCCAGAATGGGGAGAGGCCCGGGAGTTGAGGTGGGAGATTCGGCTGGACCAAGTCACACCGAGCCTTGTAGACCACGGAAGGACTGGGGATTTTATACCAAGGGCAACAGGCCACCACCAGAGGGATTGGGGGAAGAGAGCGTGACTCGATCTGATGGACAATTTAAAAGCCCACTCCAGCTGCCACGCGGTGAATGGATCACGGGGACGCAGGCAGGGAAGGGGAAAGGGCAGAGAGGAAGCTGCTACGGTTGTCCCAGCAAGACGGGATGCGTCCCTGGGCGTGAGCCAGGTGCTGCTGGAGGAGACTCAGGAAGTAGTTTAGGAGTGCAGCTGATAGGATAGGTTGGATGTGGAGGTGAAGGAAAGAAAGAAATTAAGAACGACTCCTAGGGCTTCCCTGGTGGCACAGCGGTTGAGAGTCCGCCTGCCAATGCGGGGGACATGGGTTCGTGCCCCGGTCCAGGAAGATCCCACATACCGCGGAGTGGCTAAGCCCGTGAGCCATGGCCACTGAGCCTGCGCGTCCAGAGCCTGTGCTCCGCAACGGGAGAGGCCACAGCGGTGAGAGGCCCGCATATCGCAAAAATAAATAAGTAAATAAAACCGCAAAAAAGAATGACTCCTAGTTTGGGAGGCCTGGTTTACTCCTCAGCCTGTGATGAATGCTGAGCAGACACGGCTTCCATTTGCAAGAGAGCTTTAAAGAGAGTTGGTCAGAGCAGCCTAATACACACGAAATAGAACCAAGGGAAAATGGGGTAGCGGTACCTAAGTGCACGGTTTATAGTCCAAGGTTCAAAGAAAGGAGAGAACACCATTTCAAGGAAGGCCACAGAATATGGGGCACCACACCTGGCCCTGAGAACACAGTCACTGGCATTCCATGAAGACAGGGTCACATGAGCACACGTGGAAGAGGAAGGTCCAACATGGGCCACTCCAAAGAAGTAGGGCCAATCACCGAATAGAAATGATGGCATCCATCCAACTCACTATCAATTTTCTGGAAACTCTCCTAGAGGAAAAGTGGCGATGGAGGTATGACCTCATTCCCATTTGGTCACCCTCGTTTCCATTGTTTGGGAAGGATCAGGAAGTCCTTGGAAAAAACTGTCAACATATGGACACTCAGGTATGTAGGGCAGTGGCTTAGAGTCCAGGGCCTTCAGTCAAGGAGCCCTGGGTTCAAGTCCAAACTTGAACACTTATTGGCCCTTAGTGACCCTGGACAAGTCACTCATCTTCTCTAATCCTCAGCGCCTATAAAATGGAACAATAATATTATCACCATGTAGAATTAAGGGAAGTAACACTCCTAAAGGACTTAGCACACTGCCTGACATGAGACAAAAGTTCTCAGCAATTGTTATTTAAAGAAATCATTGTTCCCTGCACAGAATCCTGCAAATATTCTATCATAGCTTGACCATACTTGATGACTATTGCCCATTTAAGCATCTCTATTCCTCATTAGTTTGTAAAATATACAAGTGAACCAGTCTTGGGTTGCTCACCTTTACTACCAGCAGCTAACAAGATGCCGAGTATTAATAGTAGTAAATACTGTAATTATTATTTATGGGAGTCAATATTTACTAAACTCTATGTGCCCAGCATGACACCAAGCACTTTGCAGGCATTAAATCACAGGAAAGGTATAGGAGGGTGAGAAGAGCACGAATACTTCATTTTCAATCTCTGCTCCATTGTTTACTACCTGTCTGACCTTTAGCTTAAGCTTTCTACAACTCAGTGTCCGCATCTGCAAAATGAGGGAAAAGCAGCACTAACCTCACTGAGTCGCTGTAATGATTAAATGCATTAACAAACGGGAAGCTCTTGGAACAGGCCTGGGCCTAAGTAAAGGCTATGAAAGTGTTAACTATGATTACGATTACCAGTCACAACCACCCTACGAGGCAGGTGCTGCTGTCATTCCCATTTTGCAAACAAAAGCCCAAAGAAGTTCAACAAACTCCCCATGGACATACTCTCCAGAAACCAGATGCCTAACAAGTATGTTTTGGAGGAATAATGAGCAACAGGCTTTGCTGGTTAGCTCGTCCCGTGAAAGCTTTGGCCCTGAACATCAGTGAGTTACAGGCAGCAGCATGCTTCACAAGGTGTGTCATCAGCCTCGCTGGCACGGCAGCCTCAGGGGACAGTTCAGTGGAACGCAGGACACACTCGTGGATAAAGAGGATGCTGGACCTTTAAGAGAAATGAACAGAAGACAGAAGAAGAAAACCTGGGGACAGCGGTATACCACAGATAAAAGAAGAGGTCGAATCGACCCTTTTAAAAATGGAAAATCTGTTGTTCATAATTCCGCCAACATCTACACGGCAGGGACTGCCCAAACCACATGCCAAGGCCTGGCAGGACGGCTCAGAACCAAGAGGTAAATTAGGCTCCACCACGTGACTTAAACCAAGCACAATGTGACTACACATTTTGATACTCTAAATCCAGGTTGCTTTCAGCTAGAGAACCCTTCCTTCTGGGGGCAGGTGGCCTTTCTACCCCACCCCTTGGGGCATCTTTGCCACCCCCGTACTCCTGCTGCTGCCATCACTCTGCTTCTTAATCCAGGGACCTTCATGCTTCAGAGGGTGAGGGCACAAAGCTCGCCTGTCTTGCAGATCATTACGACGGTCAGGTTTCCTTGCATCGTGGAAAAAAGACAGCCGTGGTATATGAGAACCACATACAGCTTAAGCCATTGGGGCAACAGTGTCACATAAACCTGAATGTGAATCCCAGCTCTGTCACTCATTTGCTGCAGGGCCTTAGGCAAGTTACTAAAGTTGTTTAACGGAGCTGAGCCTTGGGTGCCTCATCACTAAAACGGGATGAAAAATAGTACCTACCACAGGGCCTTGGAAAATGAATGGGGTAGTGCATGCAAAACCCAGCGCCTGGGAGGTAGGTACTGATAAAGCTTAGGAGCTGTTGCTGTTTTGACGGTGAACTCATTTCATCCTGAAAGGACTTACTCTCAGTGCAGTATTAATTTCCTCAGGGTGAGGAGGGATGAATCAGCAGACCACAGAGGATTTTTAGGGCAATGGAAATATTCTCTATGACGCTATAGTGATGGATACATGGCATCACACATTTATCCAAACCCACAATGTACAACACCAAGAATGAATCCTCATGTTAACTATGGAGTTTGGGTGATTATGAGGTGTCAGTGTAGGTTATCAGCGGTAACAAATGGACCACTCTGGTGGGGGATGGAGGTCATGTGGGAACAGGGAGTACATGGGCAGTCTCTGTACCATCCTCTCCATTTTGCTGTGAACCTACAACTGCTCTAAAGAAAAACCTAAGTCTTAAAAAAAAAAATTCCCGAGGGTAACACATAGGCCAGAGGAGCTCAATACAACCTCTTAACAAGAATTTCTGGAAATTCTGCTCCAGCCCCACCCCATGCATGCTGCAGACGGCAGCAGTGGAGGTTTGGGGATGATCCTGGCACAGGGGAACTTCTTCACTCCTGACAATTCTTCTAAGAATAAAGGCAGAAGATGACTGCTTCTGACGTACTGCTCCAGGCCCCTCTCCAATCTCTCCTGGATTTGGACATCACTCAGGCCCATCAGAACCCTGAGACTGCTGTCTGCCGACTGACAACAGAAAGAGAAATTTAGAGGTGTGAGTGAAATGACAGAGCTGTCACGGCTGCCTCTAAAACGACTCTTTTCTTAAAGAAAGGAAAGATAACAGAAAGAAAAAAAAAAAAACCCCAGACAGCTGCGATACCCTGTCACAGTTGCTGGCGGAGGTTTCTTCAAAATGGCTTCGGATGAATTTCAAAAAACTGAGAAGGGCAAAATAGTTACTCCCCATTTTAATCCTTGTATGTGTAGGATAGCATTTGGGGGACAAATCCCCTTCTCTGCAGGGAATTCTATTCAATACTCTGTAATGACCTATATGGGAACAGAATCTAAGTAGGAGTGGATATATGTGTATGTATAACTGACTCACTTTGCTGTACAGCAGAAACTAACACAACATTGTAAATCAACTATACTCCAATTAAAAAAATAATTAAAAAAGAAAAAAATCTCCATCTTTGGACCCAATATAAGAAAATGTCAGCTAAATATTTTTACTTGGATAATGGGAGCAATTTTCTTACCCTTTAAAAAATATTTGTTAACAAACAGAAAACGCTCAAATCCCAGACTCCAGGGTCTCCTTCCTTTCACTGAGACCAGCTCATGACCTTAGCTCCTAATTCTTAGGTGGACTTTTGGTCAATGAATGCCACACTAGTCACTGTGATCACCAGCCCTGGCTTCTGTGATCCAACACATCAAAGTCACGTTTGTTACACGTTCAGACAACAGCCTGGGCGAGATGCCCAAGTCCCAGATCTCCCTTCCCCTTCCTTGTCATCCAATACTTCCGCCACTGTTAGTAGTTTAAAATGTCTTGTTTCTTTCTTTGACATCCAAAACATGAAAAACTTGACCGTTGCAGGGGGTGGGGGGTGGCGCTTTTCTCAAAAACACAAACCACCCTAGACTGAAAGGCACAGGCTGAGTCTACATCCAGCATCCCTGCAGCAACAGAGAAGTCACTGGCCAAGGAGATCACGTTTCAAAGGCTCCCATTTTTCTCAGTTTTCTGAAAGCCCTAACTTTACAATAACCATGAGAATAAACAGATTCCCAATCTCACCACAGGTCAAACACAGCCCAGAAAGGAATGTCTTTATTAAGATAATGCCTTGGAAAAACCAATAATTCTAATAGCAACTAAAAAAAAACAAACAAAAAAACACAGATCATAATAGATGGAAGGAAACTGCACTTTGAGTATTTTTCCAAGAGTACGAGAGAGTCAAGCAGACCAGCATAAGAAACCCCATCCCTGCTTGTAAAACGCTCCAGGAGAACCACAAACCTACATTGGACTGCTGATTGATGTAACGCTTGGATCAGAAATACACTGCATGAAATACAATTTCCAGAGAGGAAAAGGAAGTCCTTGATGAGCCTGGTGAAAGAGTGATAAAAGCTTCACTCAAGGCTTGCACTTTAGTATCAGATTGTGGGAAACTTTCGTTGAAACAACCCAACCGAGTCCATTAGCCATCCGTCGGCAAGCACTACATAAACCCTTAACACCTCGCCTAAGAGAAGGCCCCATAATCACCCTGATTCCTGCTGGGAGGAGAGGGAAGGCAAAGCAGCAGATGGAGAGGCTGCCTAAAGCCATCCCAAGGACAAAAGACATTCTTCTTGGATGGGGAGAGCAAGGGAAGAAGACAACATCCACAGGAAGAAGGAAACAGACCAACATGAATTTCTTCTCTCTCCACCAGCATCTCCACGATCGCAATACTGACTTCGGGGTCACTGAGAAACCCTGACTGTGGAAGAGAGGAATGGAAACCGTGCTGGGGCAAGAGTAGGGAGACTGGGTCCTGCTTTTGGCCCTTAGGTCTGTGTGACAGGCATTATTCATGCCCTCAGCTCTCGACCTAGGACAACAACTTCTGCCTTTCCCACCTTTGGGGGTTATTCAAAATAGCCAAAATAGCAATGGCAATGAAACTG
>NW_020171830.1:742705-762040 GCF_003031525.2 Neophocaena asiaeorientalis asiaeorientalis
GTTAACTGCCAAGAACCCTCACTCTGGAGAGGTCTGGGAGTCTGGATCCACCTGTTTCACGGAAAGATTTACGCCCAGTGGTGGAGTTTGCAGATACGTAGAGTCTTACTAAATACATATTTTGAGAGACGTCAAGGTGAGGTTGTCCTCAAGAAAGGGAACGGCGCCAGGCCAGCCCATTATAGCATCATAGAGCCCAAAAGATAGAGTCTGGTTCATGGTCACCCTCTAATTCATGGGGTGTGGATAAAGAAAGACACGGCCCAATCGTGGTGCCTACATGGTTATTCATCTCAGTATACCTCACTTATATAGCTTAGAAGTCCTAAGTGTTTGTTCTAAATGATATTCATTAACAGAATGCTCATTTTCTGTGAATGTAGAACATATTTCTAAAGATACATTTTCATAATTTCTAACTGATTTCAATTGGCTGAAGATCCAAACCCTTTACTTATCTTGTGACCTGCAACTCTGTCCCCACTTAATTTATATAGCAAGTAACGTTTGTTATTCCATTAAATCATTATTGTAGTAGTAGTAGTAATATAAACAACAACAATAATAGCTAATATTTGAGAGCTTGTGCACCAGCCACTGTGCCCAATACTTTACATGCAGCAGCATCTCACTTAACTTCTTACCATAACCCTACAAGTGAAGTACTATTATTTTCTCCATTTTACAGATGGGGAAACAGCGGCTGAAAGAGTTAAAGTAACTTGTCCAAGGCTACCAGACAGTAAGTTTTAAAACCAGGATTCAAACTCAGGTCTTCTGACTACTGATCAGGGACTCTTAACCAGGACCTAACCAGCCTCCATAAATTAAAGTCTGCAGAGAACCTTCTCTGTGTATTAAATGGAGGCAATAGTTCCTACCAAGATCTGGTTTATAGTCACAGAACTGTCCTCCTAATTCCACTATTTTGATCATTTTACGTATGGAGAGAACATGTGCTTGAATCCAGAACTACTTGTCGAAGAACAGATTTTAAAAGGAAACAAAACATAAGGCTATGCCAACAGAGGCTGGCTTGAAATTAACTCTCACACTGATATAAAGAAAGTTAATTAGTTCAATCCAGCTGATGTCTGATTTTATTAAATGTTAGAAATTAAATGAAGGTTTTAAAATAAATAAATCAAAGAAAACATTTCCTGTCTACCCCAACCCCTCAATTTTTTCCCTCTGGATCGTGTGTTAATTGGAGGGTTTCCAAAGGGAGGGATAGAACGTTTCTTAACATCCAGTCCTTGAGAGTCCAGTAACGTATTTTCCACATAATAGATATAAATAATGAACACAGGGCCACATTAATTTTAATTCCCATTAAATATGGTTTCTGGGTTGTGTTTATTTGTAACACGTTCCTTCTCTGTGCTATTTCACTCCTCCCCACCATGTCACTATTTGGCTTGAAATTTCACAATATGGAAATGAAAAAAAACAAACCTGATCCTAATTATCTCCTGCAGGATCATAAAAATAACATTAATAAAATGTGGTAAATATCAGAGCTGATCATTACCAGGCCCGACTGCCAGAAAATGAAATGCAGCAGCATCCCAAAGCAGGAAGGATTAAAGCCCACCCGCCACCATGAAACACACACACATTAGCATATTTGCTCTGTAAGCAGATTTAACGGTAATAATAAAGTTGTCTTTAATCTGAACTGGACAAAAATTTCAAATGTGCATGGATATGCACAGAATCCCTGGCATCTGTGTGTACACTGCATTCTATTTTTCAAAGCAGTGTCACACCCACTATTTCATTTTTGTATCCCCATCACCCTCACTCAGAGGTACAACAGGTCTCATTCCAGCCGACAACAGGGGTTGAAAGGAGAAAGATGCGACCTTCCTGGATTGACCTTGTGAGTCAGCAAACTGAGGTTGGAACCCGAGCCTTCTGGCACCCAGCTCTATGACCTCCTTATTAAAATTACCTTTCTTTTGGATAAACCACACAGGCACAGTGACAAGGTCTTCCTAGTCATGGTATGAAAGGTAAAGGACAAAGCCATCATTAGTAAGAAGAAAAGGTAAATAAGATGTCTTACCAGGGACTGAAGGACAGACAAAGTAGATGTTAACCAGCAGCTGACGTGGGAAACACGCAGTATTCTCTGCACAGCTTTGTTCTATGACAAGGGTTACAAACACATTCATACAGGTAGGACAGCTCAAAAAAGTGTATTAGGTAATGTCAGAGGCAGAGGAACTTGATTGGCCAGTGTGTGACGCTACATCTGTATTACTCTATTCATATAAATAAGACCCTAAATGCCAGGATGTCAAAGTCAAAGGTAAACTTCGGTTCCTGCTATAGAATGTCCAATACATAAAATATTAATATACTTAAGGAAATTCAAGTACATTATCAACTATTGACAGGTACTTATGGCTGTAAGAAGATGAGCAAAAGGCATTAGCCTAAATAAATTAGTAGATATAACAGCATGTCAGCTGGGCTCTAATGAAATAATTCCCTAATTGGTCTTCCCTGAACCCCACAGCAGTCTCCATTAGGTCTTCATGTACAATCCATACATCAATAACAGGGTGTTTCTATATCTAGGTCCACGGACCAGCCCCTTTGCTGGCCATTAGTGTCCCTTAGGAAATTGGAATAAATGGGGGGCAATTTGAAATTAGGAGAAAACAAAGTCACATTATTGCACAAGGAATAGTATTTAAAAAAATGTGAGCCCAGGGCCTGATACAGTTCTTTCATCAATAAACATCAGTTTGAGTGAATGTATTTTTCTGAAGGTATAGGATGCTGACTGGAAGACAAAAGGGCCTTACAAAACCACTGGAATTAGCTACTTAGCTACTCATCTAGGACAGAAACTAGTTTATCATTTGTGTTTAAAAAACTGGCTGGGCAATCTCACTCCTGGGCATATGTCTGAAGAAAACCATAATTCAAAAAGATATATGCACCCCAATGTTCACTGCAGCACTAATCACAATAGCCAAGACATAAAAACAACAAAAATGCCCACTGACAGATGAATGGATAAAGAATATGTGGTATATATATATACAATGGAATACTACTCAGCCATAAAAACAAAATGAAATAATGCCATTTGCAGCTACATGGATAGACCTAGAGATTATCATACTGAGTGAACGTTAAGTCAGAAAGAGAAAGACAAATACCATATGATATCACTTATATGTGGAATCTAAAATATGACCCAAATGAATTTATCTACAAAACAGAAACAGACTCACCGACATAGAGAACAGACTTGCGGTTGCCAAGGGGAAGGGTTGGACTGGGAGTTTGGGACTAGCAGATGCAGACTATTATATATAGAATGGATAAACAACAAGGTCCTACTGTGTAGCACAGGGAACTATATTCAGTATCCTGTGATAAACCGAAATGGAAAAGAATGTGAAAAAGAATATATAAATGTATAACTGAGTCACCTTGCTGTGCAGCAGAAATTAACACAATGTTGTAAATCAACTATACTTCAATAAAAGAAACTGAAACAAAAAATAGAAGAAAACAGAATCCCAGAAGAAAAAAAAAAAACCAGAAACAAAAAAACTGGCTGGGGATCTACATCCCTGTAGACATGCCTGGGGTGGTGCCCTTGGAGAAGTGTTGCCCATACCATATTGACATTTCAGAATTCTGATCTTGACAATCAAATAGTCCAGTGGGTCTCAAACTTCAGTGTAAAACAGAACCGCCTGGAGGGCTTGAGAAAACACTAACTTCTGAGCCTCACCTCTAGAGTTTCTGATTCAGTACGTCTGGACTGGGGCCGAAGAATCTGCATTTTAACAAGTTCCTGGGTGATCCTGATGCTGCTGGTCTGGGGACCCCACTTGGAGAACCACTGCTCTAGCCCAACATCCTCATTTTAGAGGGGTAGAAACCCAGGCCCAGAGGAGGGAAGTGATTTGCTCTTGGGGTCTTCACTGGCTCACTTCCAAGCGCCTGATGAATCCTTTTTGTTACCAGTTGAATTATATCCCCCACCAAATTCAGAGTTCAAAGTCCTAATCTCCAGGACCCTCAAAATGTAATCTTATTTGGAAATAGGGTCGTTGCAGATGTCATTAGTTAAGATGAGGGATTAGGGTGGGTCCTAACCCAATATGACTAGTGTCCTTATAAAAAGGGGAAATTTGGAAACAGACTTGCAACACAGAGAGAATGCCATGTGAACATGAATGCAGAGATTGGGGAGATGCATCTACCAGCCAAAGCACGCCAAAGATTGCTGGCAAACCATCAGAATCTAGGGGAGAGGGAGGTAACAGACTCTCCCTCACAATCCTCAGAGGAACCAACACTGTCCACACCTTGATCCTGAACTTCTCTCCTCCAGAACTGTGAGAGAATTAAGTTTGTTGTTTGCGTCACCCAGTTCAGGGTATTTTGTTATGGCAGCCCTGTCAAACCAATACTTTTTTATAGGAGACCATCAGAGGGAAGTCCAAGGCTCACCTGAGAGGATGTTATGAAGGAGTCCCAGTCCTGTCTCTCTTCCACTTCCAAGGAGGATTCTCTACACCCCTCAACTGAGGACCAGGGACTCTCTTGTGTGACCAAGTCTGTACCCAAGACTCAGCTCTAACAGGGGTAGACTCAGCTCTAACAGGGGTGGACTCTGCACTAACCTCTCACTCAAGCCATGTGGCGAGAGGTCTCAGGGACCCTTCAACACGTTCACACTCTGACCCAGCATTTCTATTTCTAGGGCTTCAAACTAAAGAAACCCAAACCCATACAGAGGGGACTACATGTACCTGTGAAGTGAACAACAGTGAAACAAGATGAAACAAAACCTTGCTCCAAGGAGATTATGTAGTCATTGAAGTACTTTTCATTAGGAGTATATAATTATATGCAAAACACATATGCTATAAAATCAAGTAAAAAGTCAAGATATAAAATACTATATATATTTAAAAAGTCAAATAACACTGGAAAGAAATATATCAAAATATTAAGAGTTTTTAATTCGGGGGCTGGCAAGACTGTTGCAACTATGTTTCTTCTCTCTACTTTGCTTTTTCTTTAAAAAGCATCAATTATTTTCATAAGAGAGAAGGTACCTTAGGGATGGGTGAACCACTTCCCAAGATTCACAGCTTCTCATTTTTCATCTTGGCTCCCATGTTTCTCACACAACGACATCACCGAAAATCTGCCAAAGGTTTGACAATTTGTCCCTACAAGGAGGAAGGTCCTTTTCAGTTTGGAGACTAGGTTTATTAAAAACCACTTTTTTCTCCATTAAAGAAACCTCCAGTTAGAAGGACTGTGAAATTCTACAAAATTCTCCCTTTTCTGTCCCTGGTGACTGAGGTAAATTTCTGTCTTCAAATCTCTCCAAGTAGTTCTCCCATGAAGAACAATACCCACATTTATCATCCTTGTCTCTTCAGCTGCTTTCTTTTCTGTAAACAGTTTTGTTTTCGTTTTGGGGGGGGGTTTTTTGGGGTTGTTTTAACATCACTGCTGTACTACCCAAAATTCAGTAGCTGGGGTTCGACTTGGGTTAAAGCATGTCCTCTTTTAAATATGACTATCCATGGGAAATTTGAAGTGGACAGATGTTCACACTTTAGTAGGAATTAGCTTCAGAGCTCTGTTTTCCTCCTACTACCCAGCTGAGACAATTAAACTGAAGAAACAAAGTTTTGAAGGGATGATGAATGAAAGTGAGTTTGCAGTATGTGGGCATTTGTGAAGAGAGGTCACTGGCCAGGACAGGGCATTGGGCATTTGAGAAATACAGTAGCAGAGAACAGGAAGGAGGGAAGATGGTGACGGGGATGTAGCAAAGGTAAACTAAACCTAAACCTGAGTCAGAGTTCGGATGCATGGCCCCACTTGAGTAGCCTTAAATCCCACCTTCCCGTTTTTTTTTTTTTTTTTGCAAAAGGAGAATTTCTGCTATAGTTTGTAACTAACGTTCAAAGTAAACAGAAGCACCTTGACTGTGTTTAAATTACATGAAAAACAAACGCTCTTAAACAGGCAGGGTTTTGAGATTCCTTTGGTACTGAATACTGATCATTAACAAGTTGGACGTGAGTTGAATGATGTTAGTCATTTCACATGTATAAGCAAATGTGTGAAAGGCATATATATACATACACGTGTGGGTGTGTTTAAGTGTGTAAGTAATAGGTTTTCATAATTACTTAGCTGAGTTCTTAACCTGACAAAGAATTCAGAGGGCAAGGGTAGCAAACTCGTTTGAAATGTACGCAAAAAATGTGCACGTGCATGCCGGTTTCTAGGCAGAGGGTCCATGGCAGGGTCCGTGGCTTTGACCATACTCCCAGGGGCAGGAGTTAACCGTGGTGGGGATGGATGTTCTGACTCAAACTTTCATGTTGCACACCCCAGCTGCTCACACAGGAGGTGCCCCACAACGAGCAGGAAAACTCAACCGTGCTGGCCAGAACACAGAACTCCCCGACACAGGGAGATGCTGCAGGAGGTCTGCCACTGCAGGGACCTGCTCCCCGTTTCCAGCCAGTTCCTCCAGGGAGAGTGGGGAAATGGGGCAGGGCGGGGCTTCTGCCTGGGTTTGCTCAAAGACCCTTTTGATCCCAAGGAAGCAAACAAGTTGCTGATATTCTCAGATTTTCCACTGACCCCCTGAAGACAGATCTGTTCTCTTTCCAAATGTGCTCCCAGCTCTACAATCAAGTGGCAAGTTCCACTTCCCTCCTACACGTTTCTTGTTTCATAAAACTTCAGCTATGCAAACATTTTTTAAAAGTAAAAAACTCTCCGTATTTTAGATAAATCAGGCTAGTCTTTTTAACTTGAATTCCCTGGGGGTGCTACGGGCTCAGACACATTTTCTATCTCCAGGGGAAGACAACAGTCACTGATGTGCAAAACGATAAGCCAAAACCAACACAAAGGCCTGCGATGATAAACTCACTCTTGTTAATTTTCTAAGGGAGGAATATGAGCAAACACATTTTATAATGTTTCCAACAAGGTAACCGGAAAATTGAATTGACCAGAATCCCCCACTCACAAAGCATCCCAGTTAAAAATGGCACACCTAGTTATAGACCCAATCAATTCCGGCTTCATTTAACGTTTGCTCACAGCAAAGGGAAGGTGTGACAAAGAGAGTCAGGCTCTGCCGTGAGCAAGAAGCCAAGGTGTCCCTCACACAGCCCTCGGGACCGACGCCCAACCCCTGCTCTCCTCCTCCCCGCCCTCCCCTCGCATCAGCACCAGCCGCAGCCCTAAAAACGCATTTCCGGCACCAGTATCATCTTCAGCAAGGCGTGCAGGCTCCAGTTTTCAGTTTATAAACCTGTGACTCGGATCCCATCTCCTTTTTGCCCTCTGCACAAGCCCATAAACATCCCCGGCTCTGGCTCATGACGGGTTCTTTCCTCTAATGGAAGCTCCCTCCTGGATATCCCAAAAGAGAAAGATGTGTCTGGTAAGTGGGAGAGGTCAAACCCGAGCACGGCTATTTATTACATATACTGCGACCAGATGGATCTAACTCATCCATCAAAGCCCTCGTCATCCTCATCACATTAGCTTCTTATAAAAGCCTCCTGCCCCCTCGCAGGCCGGCTCTGCCACTTCTCTCCTCCTCTCTCTCTCTCTCTCTCTCTCCCCCTCTCGTTCTCTTCCCTCTCATGCGCTTTCAGGAAAATGAACCCTCTCTAACTCCATTGCTGTTCTCCTTAAATCATGGCTACCCATCACTCCGTGGCTATTTTTAAACTTTACTTTTTATCAATACTCATCCTGTAGCTCAGGGAGATATTAAAACTGTACTGGGGCAAGGAAGGGCGTTTCTGACACTTGCTCCCTCATTCATCAGTTCCTCATAGGCCCGTTGGTGACAATGAAAAGATTTCACAATACCGTGCAGCAGAAACTCATTCTCCTGCTCATCTATCATGCTCAACCTAGCAGCAGTGCTACTGACCTAATCTGCAATGCCTCGGTACTCACTGGAGATTTCTTAAAGGCACCCTTCATTGTTGTCCGTAACAAAGAAGAGGTCTGGGCCATTCGATAAGGAGGCTAAATGGTGCACGGATTAATGAAATATTCCTCCATCTCCCCGAGTCCTGGGTTCAAAGACTGCGTGGCGGGTGTAGCCAAGCGTCCTCTCACAGGCTGAACTCAGCACAGCCCACTCATGGTTCAGCTAAAAGTGTTCAGATACAAAGAACATGGCCTGGGGCACAAAAGAAAGAAGGCCCCCCAAATTGTGGGTGCCGTCCCCCCCCACCCCGATCCCTTTCTTCCCTCATTCAATGATGTGTTCTTTCCTTTAGAAAACATTTCTTAAATACCTATTATGGACTAAGTTCTAGGATAAACATTGGGGTCATAAAGGTGAGAGGTATAAATGCTGGCTACAAAGAGCTCACTGCTGAGTGAAACGGCAGGCAAAACGCAAACTGCTTAAAAAAAAAAAAAAAAAAAAAAAAACGCAAACTGCTAACTGTCCCCAACACATTCCCCGCCTTCTCCCTTTCAGTAGCAGAATTCCCCCTGAATGGCAGCAGGATACATGGCAGTCCAGCTACAGCCTACATCTCCCAGCGACCCTTCAGCTCTGTGCTGCTGTGTGACTAAGATCAAGCCAGCAGCCTATCAGTAACATGTTGTGTGCAAAGGTGATGTCACATCCTGCAGGAGGAAGCTGGCTATGCCTCCCTTCTTCCCATGGAATGGAGCACATCATGTTGCTGGTGCGCCAGCTCTGGCCATGAAGACAAGGCCAACTGGTTAAAGAATGGCAGAGCAGGTCTTCCCTGGTGGCGCAGTGGTTGAGGGTCCGCCTGCCGATGCAGGGGACGCGGGTTCGTGCGCCGGTCCGGAAAAAAAAAAAAAAAAAAAAAAAAAAAAAGAATGGCAGAGCAACCAGGAAGGAGGAGCCTGGGGCCCTGAATGACCTCAGGGAGCAGAAAGACTGACAGTATTAGATGACTCTGAACTGGCTATGGCAGTGACCCAAGGCCTGGTGGCTGAGTCGAGACTTATGTGAAGAAAGGGGACTCAGACATCCACAATTTCCACTGTGACCTTCAGATGATGAAGCCCAGAGAGGAAAAGGGCCACCTCTAAGGTTCTTAAGTGTTCTGCAGCTGACATCAGCCCATTTAAACGCCCAGGATGAGGACAAACAAGAGGCAATTCTGAGACCCCAGCAGACAAACACAGTAAGGACTCCTGATTTCTTTCAGTTTACAGACCGTTTACCCCTTACCCTCCAGCTGTTCCTTGCTAATAAATCAAATGAACTCCACTCCAGAATGTTGCAGTTCCTACTAGTTCACAGTGAGCATTCTGCTGGCCACTCACATCGTCTTTAAACTAGTCCTATTTCAGATTTCTGTCCTCTCCCTGGAATGAAAAGGTAAGCTCCCTGAGGGTCAAGACCACATCTTCAGCTTCTCTCCTGTGCATAACTCAGCAAGCCACAGGCACTCAAAAAACAGGAGCCAACTTACAAAGAAATGGGAAACCAAAGCAATGCAATGAAGGAGGCACTGTGCAAATTTTGTAGAAATAAAACACGTGTGCTGCCATCGACACGTGAGGTGCTATGGTTCGATGCTCCCATTACACAGATGTAGAAACAGAGAACCCCAAGGCAGGTGAATGCTGACACTGAGGTCTCACAGCTAGTTAATGGCAAATACGCTATAAATAGATGGTCTCGTGTATTCTTTTTGCTACAGCAGAATACCAAGTGAGGCCATTTTACACATACCCAAGGCACCTTCTCCAAACACTTTTGGTCCTAAACCTTACCTCTGAACCCACTCCTCTGTCTGACCACAAATTCCAGCTGAGAGCCCAGGGGCATGTGAGGTGGTAGAGAGCAGCCATGTGTGGAGTGGAGAGGCTGAGGCACACGACTAGCATAGCTTTAATCCAGGTCAGGCTCGTGACTCATCCTCCTGGATTCAAATCTAGAGGTACCTTAGCAACTGTGAATTTAAAAAGGCACCAATTACTCTAGCCAATCACCATGCCAAAACTCCCAATTTCCGCTTCTTCCAGTAAAATATTCCTACTTTATAAGATAACTAATGTGTAATACGTAAAAATGTTTTATCTAAAATTACTTGAATCTAATATGCCGTTGATTTTAATATTCCACGATTTTATATACCACTGAGAAAAACAAAGCTATTAAACTGAAACATAACGCTTTCCAATCACTGTGAATTTTTATTTTATACTTATTAAAGTAGTTCTTTTAGACTAAGTTTGACATAGATTTTTATCACTGCCTATCATGGGATAGGCTTCTCGCCACAGAAGTGGATGCACGATTACAGTCCTAGGACTGCATTCACCCGCCCCAGCCCTCAGCTGGGTTCTACATTCAGGGTATCACAAAGCCAAGATCAAGGTGTTGGTCAGGGTGGCTTCTTATCCAGCAGCCCTAGGAAAAAAAGCACCTTCCGAGCTCATTCAGGTTACAGGCAAAATCCAGATCCTTGCAGCTATAGACCTGATGTCTCTGATTCCTTCCTGGCTGCCCGCTGGGCCTCGCTTTCTGCTTCTAGGATCTGCCTGGATACCTTCTCACAAGAGCCTCTCCACCATCAAGGCAGCTACGGCGTGTCAAATCCCTCTCCTGCTTCAAGTATCTGTGAGGTCCTCTTCTTTGACTAGCTAAAGAGAGGTCTGTGCTTTTAAGGACCATGTGATTAGATCAGGCCCACCTGGAAAATCTCCCATTTTTAGGGTCTACTGTGCATTATACCCTAACACGATCATGGCAGTGAGATCACATTCGCCATTCTCAGGACTAGGGGGCGAGGGATCTTTGGGGGCCGTTTGTAGAACCCTGCCTGCCACACTAGCCCCCCTGTGAACTATGGGAGTGACACAAGTAGCCTTCCGGTAAAATCCTTTATTACCTTAAGCTAGATTAAGTTGGATTTCTGAGCGCTAATACACTATGATATTAAGTAGAGCTAGAGACTGACAATATCAAGAATGACCTGACTCGTTTTGACCAATGGGTAGCAGAGAGCATAATTCTTAAATTAATATAAATAGAGCTAATTCCAATTCCGCTTGGGAACATAAGCTTTTCAGGAACTAAATGAACAACAGTGAAAATGCAGGAAGTGTCCAGCAGTGTCTCAAAAATCTGAACAGGAAGCTGGATGTTGCCCACCCACCCTCATACAGGGCTAGCAGAGCCAAGAGCCTAGAACCCCTAAAAGATAATTTTCTTAAAAAGAAAATTCCCCAAGATCCATGTTTTACATTCTACACACAACGGGGGGAAGGAACCGTCCAAGCCTCTCGTCAGGGTATCTGCCTCAGATTATCCTAATTGAATTGGGATAAAATGACCTTCCGCCATCAGACACACTTAGTGAAGCCCCCAATCACCAAGTCTCCCTCACTCATCTGATCTCCCCAAAACCGTTCCAATATTCTTTGTCACATGTGATCAGAGAGACAGAGCAAAAGATAGGAGACAGAGAAAAAAAGGAGAACACAAACATAGCTGAAGAAAACCATTTTAGAATTCCTCTTCAACACTTATCTCCAAAATGGCCCATTTGATTCATGAACATCTCTAATGTATATCATCAGTGACTGAAGGAGTTTTTTTATATGATTTTTGACAATTTAACAAGTCCTCCTGACAAATTAAATGGTTGTGTTGACAACTTAACTGTACTGCCAATCAATATTTTCAATTACTTTCATTGTCATTCAGAAAAAATACAACACGAGGTCACACAGTGGTAAAACCAAGGAAAAAAATAAAATGAGAGCAATTGGTGGGATGGGGGCGGGAGGCAGAGAAGAAGCCAACTTTAAGGCATGACACAGTATCCTCCACGGTGGGCGTGGGGACCCCAGGGTTTCTGAGACATCTAGAAAATGGTACTTCCCTTGGGGTGACTCTCTCGGGCTCTACAATGGAGATTCCCCCATTCCTACAAGCTACTGAAAAGTCATTAGACTTGAGCCACAGACACACAGCATTTTATTAAGAGTCGCTCCTTTTAGGAATTTGCCAAGCTGCCACCACCGCATCCTCAGTCTCTTGGAAAGGCCCTCCAGGACCGCAGGTAACGTTTCTCAGCCTTTTGCAGGGTCGATTGGTCAGTCTGAAAAATTCAAGTCTGAGAAAGCCAAGGCAGAGGTCAACCTTCTTAAGCTTTTCAAAGGGGTAGCAGCAAATCAATATTTTCAAATGTGTATTTATCATGCGGGAAGAGAGGTTACCCATGGAGAGCAGAACAAACACACAGAAATCTTCCCGTTTTTCACTGTCCAGAGAGTCGAAATGGAAAAAGATGATCTGGGGGTTAAAGGCAGATTTCAAGAATGATGATTTTTTTTTTTTTTAATGCTCTCTCACAGTAAAGAATTTAAAAAGGATTCTTCAGTGATGAGCATCAGCTCTTGAGTCAAGAAGAATGCTGGGGAAGCATCCCAGGGCCTTGTGACTTTTGGCCTCTCCATCTCTAGAGGTTGCCCGACCACAAGAAAAGAACATCAATCTCTCGTCTCTCCAGGTTTGCCTCCTCTGAGTAGCTGCCTGGGCTGTCTCTCCGCCTGCCACAGGCTGTCCTCTCAGGGGCCCTTAGACCCCCCTCCTCCAGGAAGCTTCCTCTGATTGCACTGGCCCTGCATGCTCTCTCTCTTTCCAAGCTCCCCTGGTAACTTACTGTCTTCACCCCCTGACACACACACACACACACACACACACACACACACACACACACACACACACATTTAGCTCTGAATCCTTGAGTGTCTTGTATTATTCTCTCAATGTTCCACATACTAAGTGCTTTACAAATATTGACTTAATCTCCTTTGTGAACAGTATGTACCCTTGGGAAAGGACAACGTCAGCCTTCTCAGGACCTCTCACCATAACAGAACCGCGGATGGCAGGAAAGTTTTGCTTCCAAATCTGACTCAAATGACGGGTAGCAGCTGCCAGGACTGACTTTCTGAACCAAATTCGCAACCGTATCAGAGGATGCGGAGACCAAGTGCTGGTGTCTGCCTTGGGTGTGGAGTCAGGAAGTCATGATCTATGTGTACTTCCCCGTATTTCTGGAGAAAATGCTGATATGTGTACAGTGGGTTCTCAATAATAATAATAATAACCTAACTTAAAGAATTAAGTCATTTACCAGGCATTAGCAATAAACTACTCAGGAGCTGTGAGTCTATCATCAAACTCTGACTTCATTCGCTCACTCACTACATGTGACTGAGCGATCACTGTGCAAAGGGCAGTCCCAGGTGGCGGAGAGACAAGGAGAGCAAGACGTGGCCCTGGCCCTCGAGGGCCTACCAGCCAGAAGCGACACAGACATGAGTGCACAGTGAACAGCATTACTAGTAATAATGTAGCAAGCGGTCCCCAAAGAGGACGTCTTTCTAATTAGGGTAAATAGGAAGTACTTCTTGGGGGTGATGGCACTGATGCGGGTCCTTGAATGATAAGAGAATGTAATGGGCAGGGATGAAAGGAATGAACATTTCAGAACAAACAGAATTTCAACTTAGCCCTCAAGGGGTGTACAGTCTGGAAGAAAAGAGGGGGCAAGTCTGAACAGGTAGGAAGTCGTAGGGTATAAACAGTACACTGCTGTCAGAGCCCCACCAATGTCCTAGAAAGAAAAGTACGGAATCAATGAGTACGATATGTACAAGGGAAGGGAAGGTGAAGGCACAAACTAGCTAAGGTGCCATTATAGAAGTCGAGGGAGGATCTGATGAGAGCCTTGACGAGGGCAGTGGCTACAGAGAGGGAAAGAAGGGGAGGGCTGTGACAACTCTATTGGCAAAGGATGATGAGTGCTTGGCGACTGGACAGATGCGAGGAATGAGGATGGGTGATGAGCCCAGCCTCCAAAGGTTAAGGTCATTCATACACGTGGGCACATGGCTGAACAAAGAGGGCGACATCTGGTTCCTCTTAGAAATCCTGGCATCTTGACAAAGGCTCTTCTAGATTACCACCTCTAGATACCACGATGATTCAGGAGACTCTCTCCTGCAAAGCTGGAGGACCTTGAGTTCCCTAAGCTTTCAGGAAGAGTATTCCTGTTGCCAAGAAAAAGTTATAACACCAATATTTCACTTGATAGTACCCACACTTCTCTCCCCCTTTCCAAATCTTCGGGGAAGAATTTAGAAACTCTCTAAAATGCAGAAGAAAAAGGAGGTGAACTGCTACTCTCAGCACACAGCAACTGAAGGTCAGAAGACTCAGTTCCCCAGAAAGTAAACTTCCCTGCAGGTGAATACTGACACCTCCAAAGCCCACCAAGTCACTGAGGCAGAACATCTCAACTTCTAAATCCAGGTCTCCAAAGGGAGAATAACAACACTGGGGCTTTTCAGGGGCCTATCATTACAATGGCCCGAGGATGAGAGAGGAAGGACAAGAGGACAGCTCTATTCCACTGTCCATGATCCTTCCAGAGACTTTTCAAATTATACCCCATGGGCTGCCCCCTCCCCTGTCTTCCAGGAGAGCTGTGTGTGCCCACCATCCTCCCAAGTCCAGAACCTGCCCACTGCTCTGTGAAGCACATTTCTATCCCTTGGGATGCTCCGAGCTTGTTCCTATCCTGTTAAGACTTTCACTGAGAAGCCCTTGAGGCTCAAACATTACAAAGTACTGTCTAAGCAATCACTTGATTGCAGTGTGAACAAAAATTGACAAGCCACGTGAGGGAGGCCCAGATTCACCGTATTCTCAGGAGAGGTGCCTAACAAAACAATGTCCCACTGATGATAAACCTCTTTTCCAAGTGGGTGGCTGCCTCTGGTATTGCAGGACACCACACACCTCCTATACACACACACACACACACACACACACACACTCTCTCTCTCAAATCTCCCGTAATCTCTTTTCTTTGTAGAGTGAACAAACATTCCCTCAGTCTTCATGCTAGTACACTGCTAGCATTAAACAAAAAAAAAAAAAAAAGAGAGAGAGAGAATATTCTGGTACATTTCCATCAAAATACACACACACACACACACATTTTACAAAAACCAAAAAACTGGAACCGACATTTATGCAAGGAAAAACAGGGTTCTTAAAGCCAGTCCTGTACTTGTGTTACTGAAAAACCTATGGCTTTGGCTCAGTTCTGTTAACCATCAGCAATTATCTTCCTGTCAAAGCTAAAGGTAACAAATTTCCCCATATCCAGCAAGGCTATATCACCAACCGGACACCAACATCATCTGACGGCAAGTAAATCACCACAGCAGCCATGGGCCCTGACAGACAAATGCTCTGTCTCAGAAAATCCAGGCCTATCACTCAGAAGGGGAAAAAGGTTCTCTCAGCCGGTCTCGCAAAGAAGAGATTAAATGTCGCAGATTCGGTGAGTACAGTAGAAAGCAAATCCTAAATATGAGAATTATTAATGGACTTTACACCAGTCTTTTTAATCTGTTGCCAACATACGCTCATCTATTTTACCTTGGTCTGCCTTGTTTCCTGATGGACGTAACAGGCAGGAACAGTGCATTATCCCAGCCTTAATCAGAGCCAACAGCACAAGAACAATGTCTAGCTACCTATCAAATGGGGACGACTCTAGCAATAGCTGTTCTTTTATAATGAAGACTGTGTAATAAAAGATAGCACTAATATGTCCTGTCCTTATACTTAACAATAACATTCATTTCATGATATGCTACATAATGGGGATATCAGTTCCTAACCTGCTTGGGGAAAAAAAATACTGCATTATCACAGGGCAGTTGGAACCTGGCTGGAATTCCCTGATAATCGATGGGTAGAAGCAGCATTTCCCTGCAAAGGACATAGAATGCTGTTGTCAGACTCTAACAGCCAGTCTATGACTTGAGAGAAGCCACCTTTAACCCTCACAGTCATCAAGCACTAAATGTGGGGCTGGAGTCACTTAATTTTCACAAATCATGAAGGAAATCTTTACACTCCTATTTTAAAGATGAGAAACCTAAAAACCAAAGAACTTAAGTCCAAGGTCACCAGCTAAAGAGGAGTGGATCTGAGACTCAGAGTCAGGCTCACGAGCACTGAAGGCCACTTCACTTTCCACTGCACCACAGCAGTCAGTGATGGGGTCCGGCCTCCCTCACTGTGCCCTCCAGCCCCATCTGGAGCATCACTGTGAGGGTGGCTGCCTGGTGTAAGGTTTGTCAACTGGGATGGGGAAAGGGACAAGCTCAGAAGCCCACACAGTCATAGGATCTCCGATCTGAGCTCATTAGCATCACATTGCAGTCACCTGAGCCAACCACGCCCCCACCCCCCCCCCCCCCCCGCAAGCCAATAACCGCCCAAAGCAAAAGCCTAGGTGGCCTGGGCTGTGTGTCAAATCCTAAGTGTTAGCTTGAGCCATATGAAACTGCCATTTTGTAGGTCAAAACTGGTTAAACATTGGCAATTTCCACATTGTTCAAACTAGTACAACACGAGAATTAAGAACAGAAGAAGATGGGGCAAATTATCCACCTTAGAGGGAGAGGATTTTTACCCCAGAGAAAATGTTCTGCCTTAATTTCATGTCAAAGTTAAACTGCTGCAGTAAGATGAAGAAAAGTGATGGACAAGGGGAAGAGGGGTCTAGAAAACAGAGTTCTTGGTGTACCTTTGCCCCAAATGGCTGTATGGTTTCAGGTAACCTGCCTTCTCCTGTCCCCCTCAGTGTCCTCCTCTGTGACATGAAGGTGTTGAACCACAAGTCCTGAAAAGTGTCTCCCAGTTCTGAAATGTTACCATGCTACTGCTCTGTGGCTGACATCAGATGTCGTCCTGAGAGTGGATGCTTGGCTAAGGAGAGTGACAGCATACGGAAATGAGAAGCCTGCCCACGGCAGGAGGGAACCCCCACAGAAGATGAAAGGAGCCCAGGAAAAGGAAATTGGAGTTTCAAGACAAAGTCACTAAAGTTATAAAATTGGAAAGGACCAGACCTGGAAGCCCAAATACTTAATGGCTCCACCTGCTACTTGTTGAGCACACAAAGCTCAACAAAAAATGGAGATGGGCAGTCTGAACCATGTTTTTCTCATCAGACTCCTCTAAGAGGTTCAGAGACCTTTAACATACAAATCCGCTGCCAGCAGCCGAATGAATCCGGCCTTATCCTTCTCAGGATTTATGGCTGATGCACCAATTCCTTGTCTGGTCCTAAATCTGCCATTTTTGAGGGAAGTATCCCAAGGCCCCAGGTGCAGCCACATGTTCCATGTCTGTCTGCACAGGGGCGCAATGACATTTGGTGACAGGAGAGAGGTCAGAACAAAGTTCTCCAGCGTGACAGTGCTTTGGATTAGAACATCAAACAGCTCACATGGGCCTGGGGATGAATTGGCAACCTTAAGGATAAGGAAGATCTGAGGAGAGCTGGATTCGGCCCATCAGTCTATCTGTCCTCTCTGTGCCAAAAACACTTAGTGGGCCAAGTGGAACAGGAGAAAGCAGGCCCGTCATCACCTGCCATGGTGCTCCTTTCTCCAGCTGGCTCTACTGCTTCCCCGTATTCTGCAAGAGTTACTCTCCAATATCTCCCATGATACTCTACCTAGTGTCACAGCATCTGAAAATTTGTCTATTCTAGCAGGTAGAGAAAGGGACATGAACCTGGACAAACATAAACCACTTTGCTGAGAATCAGAAATATTAATTCTAGTTCAAAATCTGCAAACTGTGGGCCAACAAGCCATATCTGACCGATAGGCAGGATTGGGTTTTTTTGCTCCATACAAGGTATTTAAATAGTGATACAGCTGCATACAATGAATAATCAAGAGGTTTCAGACAAAAATCCATACTTCTGAAGGAGCTTCAAGATGGCGGAAGAGTAAAACGCGGAAATCACCTTCCTCCCCACAAATACATCAGAAATACAGCTACATGTGGAACAACTCCTACAGAACACCTACTGAACGCTGGCAGAAGACCTCAGACCTCCCAAAAGGCAAGAAACTCCCCACGTACCTGGGTAGGGTCAAAGAAAAAAAAAAAAAACAGAGACAAAGAATAGGGACGGGACCTGCACCTCTGGGACAGAGCTGTGAAGGAGGAAACGTTTCCACACACTAGGAAGCCCCTTCGCGGGCGGAGACTGCGAGTGGCGGAGGGGGAAGCTTCGAAGCCCCGGCGGAGGGCACAGCAACAGGGGTGCGGAGGGCAAAGCGGAGAGATTCTCGCACGGAGGATCAGGGCCGACCAGCACTCACCAGCCCGAGAGGCTTGTCTACTCACCGGCCGAGGCGGGCAGGGCTGGGAGTTGAGGCTCGGGCTTCGGTCGGAGCGCGGGGAAAGGACTGGGGTTGGCGGCATGAACACAGCGTGAAGGGGGCTAGTGCGCCACAGCTAGCCGGGAGGGAGTCCGGGAAAACGTCTGGACCTGCCGAAGAGGCAAGAGACTTTTTCTTGCCTCTGTTTCCTGGTGCGCGAGGAGGGGGCATTCAGAGCGCCGCCGGAAGGAGCTCCAGAGACGGGTGCGAGCCGCGGCTAAAAGCGCGGACCCCAGAGACGGGCATGAGATGCTAAGGCTGCTGCTGCCGCCACCAAGAAGCCTGTGTGCGAGCACAGGTCATAATCCACACCTCCCCTCCCGGGAGCCTGTGCAGCACACCACCGCCAGGGTCCCGCGATCCAGGGACAACTTACCCGCTAGAACGCACGGCACGCCTCAGGCTGGTGCAACGTCACGTCGGCCTCTGCCGCCGCAGGCTTGCCCCGCCCTCCGTGCAATCAAATTGATATACCCTTCACCTGTGAAATACCTGAAACGCCAACAAATCATCCCAAATTGAGGCGGGAGACTTTTGGAAGCAACGATATATATTTTTTTTTCCCCTTTTTCTCTTTTTGTTTTTTTTATTCAAATATAAAGTCACAAAAATTATAATCAACCTCATCAGTTCACTCAGCCCCAAGTAATTAATTTTTTTCTTCATCTTGATCTTTTGTTGATCTTGGTCTTTTTCTTTTTGTGTGTATGTGTATGCTTCTGTGTGTGATTTTGTCTGTATAGTTTTGCTTTTTACCATTTGTCCTAGGGTTGTGTCTGTCCATTTTTTTTATATTACTTAAAACGTTTTTTCTTAATAATTACTTTATATTTTTTACTTTAATAATTTATTTTATTTTATCTTACTTTATTTTACCTTCTACCTTCTTTCCTTCTTTTTTTTCTCCCTTTTATTCTGAGCCATGTGGAGGACAGGCTCTTGATGCTCCAGCCAGGTGTCAGGGCTGTGCCACTGAGCTGGGAGAGCCAAGTTCAGGAAACTGGTCCACCAGAGACCTCC
>NW_020171830.1:762099-764127 GCF_003031525.2 Neophocaena asiaeorientalis asiaeorientalis
AGGGAAAAACAACAAATAACATACAAGGGAATCCCCATACAGTTAACAGCTGATCTTTCAGCAGAAACTCTGCAAGCCAGAAGGGAATGGCAAGACATCTTTAAAGTGATGAAAGAGAAAAACCTACAACCCGGATTACTCTACCCAGCAAGGATCTCATTCAGATTCCATGGAGAAATTAAAACTTTTACAGACAAACAAAAGCTAAGAGAATTCAGCACCACCAAACCAGCTTTACAACAAATGCTAAAGGAATTACTCTAGGCAGAAAACACAAGAAGCAGAAATACAAAAGATCATGAGAGATTACTACAAGAAACAATATGCTAATAAAATGGACAACCTGGAAGAAATAGACAAATTCTTAGAAATGCAAACCTTCCGAGACTGAACCAGGAAGAAATAGAAAATATGAACAGACCAATCACAAGCACTGAAATTGAAACTGTGATTAAAAATCTTCCAACAAACAAAAGCCCAGGACCAGATGGCTTCACAGGAGAATTCTATCAAACATTTAGAGAAGAGCTAACACCTATCCTTCTCAAACTCTTCCAAAATATAGCAGAGGGAGGAACACTCCCAAACTCATTCTACAAGGCCACCATCACCGTGATAGCAAAACCAGACAAAGATGTCACAAAGAAAGAAAACTACAGGCCAATATCACTGACGAAAGTAGATGCAAAAATCGTCAACAAAATACTAGCAAACAGAATCCAACAGCACGTTAAAAGGATCATAAAACTTGATGAAGTGGGGTTTATCCCAGGAATGCAAGGATTCTTCAATATACGCAAATGAATCGACGTGATACACCGCATTAACAAATTGAAGGAGAACAACCGTATGATCATCTCAATAGATGCAGAGAAAGCTTTCGACAAAATTCAACACCCATTTATGATAAAAACCCTTCTTTATGATAAAGAAGATGTGGCACATACATACAATGGAATATTGCTCAGCCATAAAAAGGAACGAAACTGAGTTATTTGTAATGAGGTGGATAGACCTAGAGTCTGTCATACAGAGTGAAGTCAGAAAGAGAAAAACAAATACCGTATTCTAACACATATATATGGAATCTAAAGAAAAAGAAAATGATCAGAAGGACCCAGGGGCAAGACGGGAATAAAGATGCAGACTGACTATAGAAAGGACTTGAGGATACAGGGAGGGGACGGGTAAGCTGGGACAAAGTGAGACAGTGACATGGACATATATACACTACCAAACGTAAAATAGATAGTTAGTGGGAAGCAGCCGCATAGCACAGGCAGATCAGCTCGGTGCTTTCTGACCACCTAGAGGGGTGGGTTAGGGAGGGTGGGAGGGAGGGAGATGCAAGAGGGAAGAGATATGGGGACATATGTGTATGTATAACTGATTCACTTTGTTATAAAGCAGAAACTAACACGCCATTGTAAAGCAATTATACTCCAATAAAGATGTTAAAAAAAAATCTGTACTTCTGGCTTCTCTTACACACTGAGAGTATCTGCAGTTCAACTTCTAGTAATGGCAAAATAGCTTACATTGGACTAATCTTCTCATAAATAATATTGATGAATTTTGGAGAAAATAGTTTTTTACAACTACTATGTAAAGGCATTGGAAAGCAATCAAAAGCAGGCAGAAAATGAATAGAAGTTGCTTCCTAACAGAAGTGGACAAGGCAGAGTGGCTAAAATACAAGCAGAAAGTCACAATCCTATTGACTGGAAGAGTCCCTGGATGGATGCTGCCACTGACAGAACACTTGGAAAGTAAAGGGAGAGATCCCAGAAAGTAAAGAACAACAAAGGGTGAAATTCTAAAATATGCATGGAAAAAAAATCCTTGAGTGACCCCAAACCACATATTTTCTGGGAAGATTACAAGAAGCTTAGTGAAAATTAACAACTGGAAGTCTGAAAGAACTGAACAGAGATCTCAGCTGCCTTCTTATCATAGAGGTGACATGATATGTAATTTGAATCCAGACAAATTACCTGCCTGCTAGAACAAAAACTCAACATTTTATAT
>NW_020171830.1:764230-832829 GCF_003031525.2 Neophocaena asiaeorientalis asiaeorientalis
TCTATCTATACAATATATTATCCACCATGTCCAGGATACAATAATCAATTACTAGACAACCTAAGGAATAGGTAAATATGACCCATGGCCAAGATAAAGTCAATAGACACTAACCCTGAGATGACCCAGATTGTGGAATTAACACAAAAGTACTTTATAGTAGCTATAATAAACATGTCCAAGGTCTGAAGGGAAAAGATGGTTATAATGAATGAGCAGATGAATCAAAAGGGAATCTCATCACAGAAGTAAAATTTTTAAAAAAGTACCAAATGGAAACTAGACAGCACAATATTTAAAGTGAAAAAATATACTAGATGACCTTAGCAGAAGACTGGATATGGGGGAAAAACAGTCAGTGACCTTGAGTAGATCAACAGAGATTATCTAATCAGAAAAAGAGAGGAAAAAATATTTTACAAAACAATAAATAGAGACTCAGTGGCCTGTGAGACAATTTAAATGGTCTAACATACATGGAACTAGAGTCTCAGTAGTAGAAAAGAAAGAGGATAGGGCAGAAAAAGTATGAAGATCAATGATCAAAAAATGAATCCCCAAATTTAGTAAAAATAAACAATTTTTTAAAACTCATACAGATGCAAGAAAATTAGAGAGACCCATGCAGTTATAAGTTTAGAAAAAAACATACCTCCAAACATCACTGTCAAACTTCTAAAAATAAAAGTTTTTTTTTATTTTTAGAGAAAATCTTGAAGGCAGAGAGAAAAATGATACATTATATACATATAGGGAAAGCATAGTTAAAAAGTCACAACTGACTTCCCATGAGAAGCAATGGAGGCACAGACAATGGAATGACCTCCGTAATCTGCTGAAACAACAAAAAATTCCATATTCAGTGAAAATATTCTTCAAAAATGAAAGCAAAATAAAGATAACTTTAGACAAACAGAAATAGAAAACTTGTTGCCAGGGACCCAAATAATCAAAAAAAGTTCAAAGAAATTCTTCACGCTGTAAAGAAACATTACCAGATGAAATTTCTCTTCTGTAAAAAGGAACGAAGAGCAGTGGAAATGACGAACATGTGATCAAATATATAGACTATATTTTCTTTTTGCAATTTCTTTCAACAATATATAGCTATATAAACACTGCAGTGTGGCAAGTATAATGTAAATGTATGTGAGGCATCAAAGCATTCATATAATGTAAGTATATACTTGGCATGTTAGTATATCCTTAAATACTTGTTGAGTAACTGTTGTTGAATTGAGATCACCACCCTTGAACTAGATAAATACCCTAAGGAAACTTTTGGTCCTACTGTCCCAGGATGATAAGCAGTTATGGCTAATCTCTTATCCACTGATAAAAACAAGCTGCAAATAATCTCTAATATTACATCATCCAGAAACATCTTTGTTTGATTTGGACTGATATGTCAATACCTCCCAACATGCGATTGCAGTCCCAACTACAATAGCCAATATATCACAGGAGATCAATTAACATTCTTGGTTACATAACAGACAGGAAGTCCATGATAATTCCATCTGTTTGGGATCTCTTTCTCTCTAATGACATATAGGTAAAAGTAAATTATGGCACTTAAGGGCATGAGTTTTAATATCAAAACTAATTCTTTCTGGCTGTGTAACTTTTAGATGTGTGTCCTAGAGCAATAATTTTGTTGTTGGTATGATTAAATGAGAGGCCTCTAAAGTTCCTGGCACCTAAATGATACTAGGAGATTCTTGGTGAGATGACTTAATAATTAAAATGAAGTTTAAAAGTATAATCCTCAAAGCAGTTAAATGAGAGTGGACTCGATGATTCTACCTTGCATTCCTTTTTTTTTTTTTCTCAACACAATGAATGAATGAGTGCTTCTGCTAAGCCATCCAACTGAGAGCCCATAAAGTACACTCCCCAGTTAAAGAACAACCATCATGGAATCACACTCCCTTGAACCCCTGTTCCCATCCTGCTGGCAGACCAAGATACCCTGACCACAAACTAGACCATTTCTTCATATAAGTTTCTCTTCCAAATGAGTGTGTCAACTCAAAAGCTAACGTAAGCACATGACTCACAGTAGTTCATATCCCACACTACCGCAGACTTATGAATGATGGGACTTCAAACAAGAGGCTACTGAAAAGCACCATCAGAACACATAGTTACAGAGTCTCTGGGAGGCTTCAAGTGCTAGCCATCAACTGTGTTGCAACCTAATCTCCCCAAATACTCGGCTTTTGGAACAAAGACCCAGAACCTGAAGACACAGGGTGCAACAACCAGCGTCCCTCATCACATGAACCATCCCTTATCAGATGATCCCCCAAGCATCACCACAAAACCAATGGGGCTTACCTCACTCATTACCAATAAATGTAAGCCAAGCAAGGTGTTTATAATCTCAGCTTCAGAAGTGAGTTGCTACTGGTTAATTACTGGTCACATGGCTTTCTACCTGCCCTTAACTTAAGTGGTTAACTAACGAGCCCATCATTACCAGCCCCACGAACATTAGAGGTTAAGCATAAGCTTGACTGTAAGCCATAAAAATGTGAGTAATTTGAAACATTATTGCTTATTACAAAAATATACGATAATAATTTCCTCTTTAATGAAAGGGAACATGTTGACAGTGGTCCCAAGCTCCTTGTTCAGGCTTTGGGAAAGAGATGAGAGCATGCTAAACAGCTCAGCCTCGGGATGGGTATCTGGGGTGAAGTGGTACAAATGAATACTCACCACTTAGCAGGGTCATAAAAATGCAGGCACATCACTGAATTTCTAGGATAAATACTGAGTCTACGGGCTCCTCTCCTGAAGGGTCTGCAGGTCGCCAGGCAGGTTATATATGTCAAAGGAGTCAGAGGCGTGAACAAAAAGGAGACCAGAAAGCCCCCTTCCCGTTCACAGTACTGCGTGGTAAAATGAGGGCTTGCCCAAGTAAATCCTAGACACTGGGGTTAAAAACACATACAAAATGCATAAGACGTGAAATCATAATACGGATTGCAGAGGTATAACAATCTGTTTTGCACCTCCCAACCGCACATATGTGACACGGAGAAAGTAGAATGTGAGCAGGAAGCCTAGGAATAGTTGGTGAGATTCAATAAAAAAATGAATATTATCACTGAGCAGCAAGAGAAGACGAGTCCTGTTTCTTAAGAAATGGACAGAGGGCCTGTCTGCTGAGGGCAGGCTATTGTCCATGCGGCATGATTGTCATAAGGCGCCATCTTTGCAAGTGGTTTGTGGTCTATGCAGCTGCCCCGGAGGGCTTCCTGGAACTACCAGATCCCAGGATACTCTCCGATCCAGCTGGCTGGCTCTCAGAAGTAGGTCCTTGCTCTCAAAGTCCAATCAAGGAAAAGCATCCCAAGGCCAATCAAGGCTCAGCTCTGACCAAGAGGTTTTGACACAAGAAAGGAACCAGGGTGGCATCATGCCAATGAGATGTTGGCATCTTTCCTAAACCCTGCAAGCAGGTGAGAGAACTCCTGGGAGAGCAAACCGTGGTGCCAACAGCACTAGCTAAGAAGCTTCAGGAAAGCAAAGTGGCGATAAAAGCTTTACAGCCACCCCTCCTTACGCTGAGTGTTCTCTTTCTAAATTAAAAGTCGTTCTCCATTTTTAAGAGCCCCAACAATAACACTTTATAGAGCACTCTTTTTTCACAGAGCACTTTACGGTCATTAGTTATTTAATCCTCAGAGGTGTCTCAGGAGGCCAACGGGCAACGGAGTCGCCTGCTCCCCTTTCCCTGTGCAGAAGGGTGGGAGCTGGCCACAGACTGGATGGGCTGACTGCTGGTGGCCGAGCTCCCAACACGGGGGTGAAGGGCTCAGGCTGAACCATAAGGCAGCTGGTTTGCATTTGCTGGGATTATTCACATTTGCAGAACAATTTTTCTAAAAACACTGTCAAACCATTTTCACCAGTGGAACTACTCTGTGCCTCCTGCTTGCCCTTAGCAGACACCAAAGCTAGCTGTTCAGAGTGGTAAAGGTCTTACTGCAACCTTCAAGTTAACAGTCCCTCCAAAATGTGTCTGTGGCCTGGAGAGGCAGGCAGATATCACCAGTCCACTCAGATATAACAAACCCACTCAGTAAAATAGCTACACAACAGTAACTCGGTGTTTCACTGACGCATTTCTATATATCAGACCAAATTCGAGACAAACAAAAGCCCCTTCCACACACACACACACACACACACACACACACACTACAAACTTGCCTGGCTCTTCCCTGTAATTTTTCATTGAATTAACATTTATGGAGCATCTACTATGTACAAGACACTGCTGTGCACTACAAGGGACAAGACGCCAACTCCATGTGGCTCCTACACTTAAGGATCCCACGGGCAAGGGGTGGAGGTGAGATGAACACACCATGAGCTACTATTATAAGACGGAGAGTGCAAGTGTCAAACTGGAGGAAGGAGGAAATGCTGCGTAGGAACTCTGCGTACCGATGCTCATTTTCAGTTGGTGGAAACAGAATGGCTTCCTGGGAAGTGTGCTCTCTCAGCTGGGCCTTGGGAAATAAGCAGGAACTAGACATGTGGGGCCCAAGGCATCTCAGGGCTGCCCAGACAGCATGAGCCTGGGCAGAGAGACAAGACTGGGTGGAGGTGTCAAGGCAAAACATTCCGGTCCATGGTCTGGTGTGTGAGGAGAGCAGACCACCCTAGTTAAGGGAGCCCCCTCCCACTCCAAGCCACTTTCTATCCCCATAGCTCTTTGTGTGTTCTCTACAGTTTACATCAGAAATTGCCCCTATTTGTTTACATTCCATCACCACCATCCCCGCCACTAGGAATGTAAACTCCGTCTTATTCCACTGTGCAGCCAGAACACTGCTTGGCGCTAAGTTACACACTCAATAAACATTTGTAGAATTAATGACCTAATTAATGATGGTGTCATGGAATCCTAGAAATGTACCCTAGACCCAATTTTAGTTCCAGAAAACACAGGGTTCTCTTTATTCAAACCCTTGCTCTCTGTCGGTCTGATTTTGGTGGGGTTGACCTCATCTTTCTTCTGCTCCAGGTACATGTTGACAGACGTACGTTATAGTGTCCTATCAGAGACCAAATGCTCTGAGGTCCCCAGGGATGTCTCTTCTCCCAGCGGAGGCCACAGGGCTGGGAAGCATGCAGAAAGCTGATGTAGCCCAAGGGCCAAACATCACGTTGCCCTGCCCAGCCCAAAGTCGAGATCTGACCTATGGAATGAGCCTGAGAGTAACTACTGCTCTACACTCAGTGTAGAGCCAAGGTGACGGAGTAGAGGGCGGGTGCTAAGGGATGCCAAGAACAAGCGCTCGCCTCTGGGAAGAAACAAAGTGAAGCGTGACCGTCGCAGATTTTATCAACACTATCCCTTCCCCATGGGCCCAAATTTTCCACAGTGAGAACTCAGGGGAGATTCTAAGGAAGGAAGTCGATATTCAAATAAGATGAGCACAGATCTTTAGAAGGCCTTCACAATAAACATGAAGAACAGGAGGCTAGCCCCACAAAACACAGAGCTTGAGATGTCTTTTCTTCCCTGGAGATCATCTCTCCAAGGATCTTTAGGACATACGTTAACCACAAATAAGGGTGGGGAGAACCAAACAGCAACCAAGTCCATTACGTGTGGGATGTGGGCCCCCCAACTTGCTGTTCCGTGAAATCTAGAGTGGAAAACTACATCTTTCCAGGAGTCAAACTCAGACGCGTTCACTCCAGCTCTTTGTGTGTAAGGCAGAGGCTGGTCACATACTCATATCTGGCATCCACACCTGACCAGAGACTTTAATAACTGGAAGGAACTACTTCCACGAAATATGTTTTTAGGACCACAAGGATAATTGAGACAGAATGCTAAGCCGGCGTGATTTTGGGGGTATCCAGCTAAAAAGCCTAATCATGGCTAATTCACAGTTTGCGGCCACCCTGGGATTTCATGCAGAGCGCTGGTTTCACTAAGGTAATTGGTGCTACTGAAACAAGCCAGTGCTTTGCAGTTCGCTGATTCCCTCCTCCCCTCTGGGCATGTAGAGGATCAATATTTGTTAGGATTGCTTCTTGTTCCAACAATGTAAGATTTACAATACTAGCTGGGATTCTCACTTTGTCTTCCCACAACTCATCAGTGGAACCCAATTACTAACCTCAGACAAACAACATTAACATGAGCCTCTATGCTGCTTTATTGCGCTTCATCCAAGTCTCATTTCAGGGTCTTCAGGCAGTGCCACTATAACAGATACTACACTTCAAAGTGTGCTCCAAGGAATAAATTCTCAGTCTTTCATTACTCGTACCTTGATTTACTTCATATCATCTTGCCGCTATAGACAAAGATAACACACTGTAAATTACAGCCATCCTGTCTCGTAGTTTCAGAGGTAGGGGGAAGGCAGGGAGTGAGGCTTTCTTTGCCTTCACAATTAGCAGTGGACCCGGCGCAATGGCTCCCACAATGCCCACAATTAGCTGGTGTTTATTAGAACCATTTGCAAAGTGCTGTTGGGGCACAAATCCCTTCCCCCACCCTCAACCCTCCCTTTCTGCCAGAGAGCCCATTAAATTAGAAAAACTTCAAAGCAAAATGAAAATATGGTTTCAACCGTTCTGTATCGCATCCTCTCGCAGGCTATCAGCTCCCGTACAACAGTTCAGGAAGTAACTCGGCAAATTTATTCAGGAAAGAAACCCTTCCAGTAATCAAGGTCCTGTTACTAAATGGCTCCACGGTTCCCAAACCGAGTGTAATTCTAAGCTGTTCCCTCTTTTCTCCACCCCAAACTGTGGTCTGAATAAGAGCCATCTAGCTTTGCCTTGAATTTCAACTAACAAGAGAGCCTGGGTAAGGAGAGACCTAAGGAAACAGTCATTGGAAAAAGTCCTTGAAGTTAGCTGTAGCAGTACCCCCTTATTTGTCCTACAATTTCCTCCATCCTCTATCCTATTCCAGTAGCTGATAACTAAGAACATTAGTTTTATGCGACTTGTCAAGCTCAAATGAAAAGAGAGCTAACTTTAATGACACTGCAATTAATCGCCCCAATAGACAGACAGCTAAAAGACAAGATATTGACTTCATTAAGGATAATGTATTATGTCATTAAGTTGGTAGGGTCACCTTGTGTATCATACATGCCTGCTAATATATTGGCATTTTCCTCAAATAAGATAAATTCAGATATGAGTGATAAAGCTGATTAGAAAATGTTTAATCTAAAGAGGCTACTTTCCTTATACTTACACTCTGCAGCCCCAGGTAGACACGACGTCGTAAGAAACCATTATAGACCCACGATTATCTCACCTACCGGATCCAAGTCATTTATAACCTGGTCCTTCACTCCTTCATTTCTACAGTTTAAAGGGTGTCTTAACTGATGGAAGTTGGAGAGCTTTTCGCAACTTGACGGTTCATATGCTTGAGTTGGTGGAGTGTTGTTTTTAAACCCAGCACCGGTTTTACTTGGAAACTTCGCACGCCCAGACAATTCAAATGAAAACAGCCATGGGCTCTTGGTGACATGGGGCTCGGGGTTAACCTTGTCAGGGCAAGCCTCCACAACTGTTCTGTTAAGAAGAGGAACTGTGATACGATGCAGCTCCAAAATGCATCACTCTTTTTAATGAGATAGCTTCTCTTCAAGGCTTATCTAAAGGGAGTTGGTCAGCTTAAATAAAATAATTTTTCATTTAGAGAGGAGTATTCACAAATTAAGATACATTTGCCTAAGCTTTTCCTGGCACTTCACTTCACATAAATAAGATTGAAAAAAAAATTATCTCTCTTTAATGAAGTCAGCAAAAAACGTAATCATAGTTCAAATGTTTTCTGAAGTTAAAGAATTCCCATGGAGAATATTTTGCCATTCTCTGAATCGGTAACTGGTTCCATGACACTTATTTTGAGGGTGTTAAGACTCCCTCCCCCTGCCCCCTGAAGCCCTTAAGTATTATAGGCTTTACCCAGTAAACAGAATGATGATTTTATAACATTTCATTTAATCCAAGTAAAATTCTTGTTTGTAACTGTGGGAGGTTAGTCCATAAACAATAGTTGGAGGAGAACAAACCAAAATAAAGATTATACTGCAGTGTTAATTCCTACATAAAATACTGAAATGGGGGCCTGGGCGAATACAAACTACTTATGTGTGGACATACATGTTAGATGTAGGCTTGTATGTATATACAAATAGACACAAAACGAGACTCACACACAGACCACGTCTGGATATAATACTGAATCCTCAGATCCTACCAGGAAAGGATCACAGTGGCTACACCCAACCCCTCCGAATTTCCCCATTTCAAAGATGAGCATGTTGAGTGCTGGGGAAGGGAGGCGATGTCTCCACATTCACACAGGGAATTAGCAGGAAACTACCACCCGGGCTGGATGATTCCCAGGCCACAGGTCTTTCCTCCACACCACTTCCCTCCCCACACATGCATACACATTTTTAAATCAACTTTCCACCTCCACAGATAGAACTTTCTGGAGTGTGTCTTTCTTACTGGAGTATAAAAATACAGAACTCAGCACACTGGCTGCCTTATAAACAAAGATAAAAACCCAGGAGATACGCTACCCATCTTAACCAGGCAGATGACCTAAACCTCATCACCTTCTCACTTATAATCAGTCCTTTACACAAAATTAAATTAAAATAAAGGAGGCGATACTCCAGGGTCCAGAGCAAAACATCTGACGTGACGTCCCCCCTCCAGCATCGCGAGCACACCCAGCCCACATTTTGCCTTTCTGCTGCTGCTACCGACATTAAAATCGCTTGCTTGACTTTCCAAACCTCGGAGAAGAGGGCAGGACGGACGGCAGCGGGAAGCATCTCAGTGGCCTGTGGACGGATCCCTTCCCAGTGGTGTGAAGAGGCCTTCCTGCCACTCTCTCTCCAAACTCACCACTAATTACCAACACCTGCAGCCCTTCATGCCAAGCCATCCCTTTTAACCCGAACCCTCATCTTTTCTATTATTTCCATTAAGGCTGTCAAAACCAGAAGTTTGGGAACCTTTCTCTGTGACCTTGGCATTTCTTTGCAAGCTTAAAGTATTGGCATTTTTTTCTCTGACTGCATCTCTTCTCATTTGTCATGATTATTGCTGAATTTTTCAACTGTCATTCCCAAACGTAAATCAATGGTTGTCTACTTCCCCTTTGTCATATCTGCACAGCAAACAGCCTTTCCCTTCTAAATGAAGCTTCCTCCCTTTCCATCCATTAAAAGGGGCCTGTCTGCAGGAGAAGTCAATCCTTTGTTAGGTCATTGCATTTATCACGCTTCCAATCAGTGCCTGACACACTTATTCAGCCAGGTCTTCAACCACACAATCATTGTTCATCTGAGGGCTGTGCTGTAATTTATTTATGCATGGGGTTTTCACTATCCATCTTGGGCAGTTTCAAATTTTTCACCCCTGCCCTTCTCTTCCTCAGGACTCCCAGTGCTTAGAGGGAATTTGGTAGGGGGCAGGGGAGGGGTAGAAAGAGAAAGAACAAGGAGCTTTGTTTCTGTGGGAGTGGCTGCAACCAAGTTCCCTTCTCTGTGAGAAACTGAGAGCAAACCAAGAGAGACATTGGATCGGGGTCTGGAGACCCAGTCACAGAGCACCACTTAAGCCAGGTGACCCTCTAGCCATGAAAAGTACCCACGAGGGACAATCCCAGGATGTACTAAATGAGAGTAAAGGCCCATCACGTTCAGTAAGGCCTCTCTATAAGAATATTGACTCCAATTGTCATACAGGACACTCTTAAAGAGGAGAACTGTTCTAAAAGGGAAAGGGAGCAGCCCACTTTCTAAGAATTCACCCCTCCTCCAGGTAGCTGCTTGGCTGGAAACAAGCCAGTATGTGTTGCCAGGAAATTCCCGGGTGAACATGGGTCAGATCCCAACACCATTAGTGGGCGCTGACGGAGGCCCCCAGAGCACTGGCCAACAGTCCCAGGCCCCGGCACCCTGGAAAGGTTTCTCCGCTCTTGGACCCACAAACATACATTTTACAGAGGTAGAAATTAAGGCCCATTACTGTTCCATAGCTTGCCTGAGGCCACAGAACTAACCAAGAGGACTGCGGTTCTTGGTCCTTCCATCACTAACTCTACTGGGAAGCCTGAGAATGTTCCTGATGTACTTATGGTTGATATGGTTCTCAGGGCTTCTGCTCACAGCTGCGCAGTCTGTTACCTGCACAGCTGGACACAGCAACCCTATATATGTACGAGGAGACAGCAAGGGGGGAAGCAGATCTTCTACAACAACCCGTTTACAGGCAAAAGCTTCTCTAGGCTAAGCCCATACAACAGGGTACAACGACAGGAACCTACCAAGATGTCCCCAGCAAGACTATAAAGGCACCAAAAAGTACCAAAACCACCACATTCTCCTCATCTCGCCGAACGCCTTCCCACCCATCTCACCAATCCTCCGCACAACTTGTAACGCCATTTCTGTGTAGTGATAGTGGGCCCAAGCTCTGTTCTAGAGATGCACGACCAGAAAAGAAATATTGCTTAATCTACATCATGGCCCCAGGGCATCTTACAGGAGCCAATAGTGCACTCTGGAACTTCTATGACCTCATTTACTACGTCAGGAAACAGCCACTGGCTGGATCCACTGCTCTTAACAAAGACTGAGTCTTATTTCATTTTCATGCAAACACTACAATGCAGCCATCATGATAACTGAAATATGTGCTTGCTCTCAAGGTCCCCATCCAAGTATGGCTGTTAAGTATTCAAAGCAAGTCTTGAGCAATTTCCCTATTAGTGATGCATCAGAGCTGATTTCCACGGTTGAACGTGGAGTGACAGGTTGAGGGATGAAGAGAGTCTGGTGAATCTCATTGACCGATCTCCTACAGCATCCTCCTAGGACATCCCAGTAGCCTGACTATCCTCTGAGCCCGATCACTTGGCTTGAAGGTGATGAGGCAGGATGGTGACAGCTGAGATAAGGTTCCCGTCCACAACTTCCTTCATTACAGACCCACTGCCAGAAATGATAGTGTCTGGAAAGCCATGTGTTGAAAGCACCCGTGATTATTTCAGAAAGGGCTAGGATGAGAGTATCTGTGAGCATGCTGAGTCATTTGAAAAGAAGTCTAGGTCTGGATAATTCCATAGAATTAATACCGATTAACTAGTATTAATTAATTAGTTGGTTAAAACAAAACAAATTAATTAGCATTAATTAATTAGAACTAATCAGTATTAATTCCATAGAATTAATACTGATTCTCAAGTAACTTTACAGTCTGCGAAGCACCTTCACATACACCATTTTGGGCGCATTGTGGCAAGTACCTCAATGTTACCCTTAACAGTCTTCACCATTATAATGCATTCCGGGCGCCCAAATGTACCTTCCGGTCAGTTGTTTAATGCAAAGAATTCACAAGAAGTATTGCATATGGAATAGCCAAGAGACCTTTGGAATAAACAACATGAATTTTTAAGTTTTTTTGTGGGCAGATAATTTACTCAGGCTGGTTGCTTAGAGAGCAGTTCAGTCCCTACTGAGCTGTTTTCTGGTCATCCCTTCTATTACAACCAGCTGGAAGGAGAAATAGAGACGTGTCATCTGTTGGTGTACAGCTTGATCGGTCAGGCCATGCAGATCAGAAAGCTTTAGATCAAAAGCATGTGGCAAAGGAGCATCAGTATTTATTAGTCTTCCAGGTTTACAAGCAAGTATAGTCAGAGGAAAAGAACAAAAGACACTGTACACGCACAAACATAATCAAGCTTGGAAGTGAGAACTCAAAGAAACTCATTATTGGTACAAATGATAACGGTAGCTTATTGAGATGGTTCAGAATCTCCCGGTTCTCACAATAACAGCTAAGTCAACTTCATGAACCTGTGTTTTGTTCTTGAACTGTGCAGCCTACGTGTGAGTGAGGTTGCAGAGATTCTGTGGCCAAACACAGCTTCAACACGGTGAGGTAAAGAAGCCACCAGATAAAGCACAATTTTTGGTTTTTGGCTGTAGACTCCTAAATTAATAAATACTGGTACCCTGAACGTAGTTGCATGGCTGGCAAAGCCAGCTCCAAGGATAGGAACCCCCTAGTAGGAGAATCAGATGGTTCAGTAATGCTGATGAGGGAGGATGTTAAAAGCCCCAGACAGCCTTGAAGTTCTTCTCTCTGTTAAAGAGTCTCCTTGAGGCATAAGCATTCTTGGGTGAATTTCCTTGAGAAGAAGCTCAGAGGAAGGAAATAATGCAGATTCTAGTTTCACGTGTTTCCCTTCCGTTCAGATCCTTGCCTTGTAAGAACAATACTGGCTTTCAAAAGTATTTTGGCAATTGTATCTCCAGTTGGAGAATCAGGATATCTATCATCAACATTTTAGATGGTAGCCCAGCTGAGAGCTGAGAAATCTGGGTCTCCATGAGGCTACAGATATTCCTAGAGCAACGGAAATACTGAGCTGAAGCTCCTTAATGGGAAATGCCATTCAATTAGTGAAAACAAATTGACACATTAACAGCTATTTATCAGTTTGGGCAAGGTCAAATATGCCGCCCCCATCTAACGCCCACTTATTGCAGAGCTCTTCTGAGCTATGAATTCACGGGTAGGACCATTAGGTCACAGAGGACATAGATTTGTTTTGGCCAGTATTTCCAGATTTCTCCAAATGGCTGCATCCGTCTCACCTTCCACCAGCAGCGCGCAAAGCTTCCAGTTTCTCCTCATCTCCAAATAAGGCACCAAGAAATTCCACAAAATGTTTTATCTATGAAAGGGCTGAGCTCCACACTACAAAAAGCCTGCCCTAAACCCATTCTCGTTTTACCTGGTAAAATTTAAATTTCTAAACAATGATTGATGGTTCTGGTGGGCATATTTATAAAGGAGCTTAGTCTTGAGCAAAGCAGGTGAAAGAACTATTATTAGCTATGCTTAGGCTTCATGAGCCACCAGAAGCAGAGCATAAATCGAGTCAGGGCTCTTGTGATGTTTTCTTCAGAACAAAAGCCTCTCAGCCTATGATTCCAAGGAAGAGGAATGACTGACAAAGTCTTCAATGTGCTGCATGGTAGGAATAAAAGGTAACAAGATTTGCTACGATCTCAGGGTAGAGATTGTAATCAGTTATTTTCCAGTAGTACCTAAGAATGTTTTGCATAGTACCTGTTACTGATCAGCCTTAATTTTCAACAGGTTCCCAACTCTGTCACAACAGAAGTTTGGGAAGGGAGGCCTCAAAAACAAGTAAGGCCTGAGCAAATCTCCAACAACAACATGTTAGCCTTTTCTGGCAAAAACAAAAGTGGTTGGGATAAACCCTGGCAGCCCTATGTCATCGCAAACCTCAACTACAATACCCAAAAGTAATAAAGCAGGAACTTAAACAAAACCGAGCGTTCTAAAAGACTCTGGAGAAACTTCTCCTTGTGCAGAAATCAGATGGCTGTGTAGACAAAGGACCTTCTGATACTAGGCTTAATTCCCCTTGTCTTTGACTTTGAGACCTCAACAGAGGGTCTCATTTCTTTGAACAAAGGAAGGCTACTGAACTGGCAACCCACTCTCAGATAGCAAGGCCATCAGGTTAGTGCAGATAAAAAAGAGTTCCTACCTAGCTGCCGGAGGCATATCCCAGACATACATTAAACAAAGACCTACTATAATCCTGTTACTCTGCAAATATTTAGCTATGTAACCTTGGGGAAACTACTCAGCTTCCCTAAGACTCAGTTTCCTCATTTCAAGGCATGAAGGTAAAGGCTAAGTCACCATGGTGTTGGCAGGTCCCAAGGAGACAAGAGGTGGCCACCGACAGTACCGAGTACACAGGCCTCACGGGTAAGGGCTATGCACACAGCTCTACAAACAGGTGAGACGGAGACTTACATACGGGTTCTACCAACTCATGCACAAATTTTACTTATTCGTTCACACTTACACATCATGCACCAAAATGCTCATATATGCATTCACCAACCCCCGCCCCCACACACACAAGTCTGTCCCATCCACATTTGTGAAAGGCTTTGTCACCATTTTTCTTCCCTGGTCACACTCATGGTGCACTGTGTTGTAGGGTACTGCCCTGCCCCCAGGGCACCAAGGTCTCTCTGATCGTGGATGGTGGTAGAGCTAAAAAGAGCCCAGATTGCATCCAAAGCTAACTCTTACTTGGGCATCACAGAACTTTGGAGAGCTAGAATCTTCTGATTCTAGAACCTTTTTTTTTTTATTGCCGCCATCTTTCCTTCAAAGAAAATCTCACCCAGGGACGCTGAATTAAAGCAGACACAGGTAACACTGCACCTGTCAGAATGGGGTGGGTCTCCGGAGACCTGTTTATTATTGTCCCCTCCCCAGGTGACCCTGAGATCCTACCACAGAGCCACTGGGTTCCAGGCAACACCCTTCATTTATACACGGAGGAAGTGGGGTCCAAGGCAATAGAGTGAATCACTCAGGGCCACGCGAGTGGTTTGTGCCCGGGCAGAGCCTAAAACCTAGATCTACAGACTCAAAAGCCACCACTCTTTCCCCCGAGTTGCCAAAATATAGCCATCTAAATATCAGCATTTATATTAAGCATTAAATCCATTTTACTAAACAGTAACTACCCTCGCTGTATATGATACACCAAGCTTTAGGTGTCAACTAACTTGACTTACTCTCCCTTTCATTGCCCTTATATCTTGCTTAATAAGACATTTTATTCAGATACTGCTGAGGTAATAAAGAAAGAAGCGTGGTTGCCAAATGTACTGCCATTTTTATTTTTAGCTTCACTGGAGTAAGGGGTTATTTTCTTGTGAAAAGGATGAAATGCAGCTGCCGGCCTTTTAAATCGTATCACGCAATCCTGCCTTTGCCCAAGCAACAGATTTCCAGATAACTGCAGCAATCTTCTCGAAGTGTAAAAAACCAAAACCAAAAAAAAAAAAAACAAAAAACAACCAAAAAAAAACAGCCACTGCCACCCTTCCCCAGACCCTGCCCAGCCTCAATTGGAAAGCATCAGCAAGAAGGGCTATTTGCACCCACCCCATGAATCTGCTGACACCTGCCCCACGAGAACTAGGAGGCCACGCTTCAGGCTCTGCTGCAGCCAACAGTGCAAAGCTCTGGCACTCCCTATGTAGTTAAAAATATATGATGATGATGGTGACCATGATGTCATTAAGCTAACCTTCACTGAGTGGTTATCACAGGTGATGTGCTAAGTGCTTTACATGCATTATCTCATTTAATTTTCACAGTAACCCTAGGAGGCAGGTACTATTACTATCACCATTCCACAGATGAGGACCTTGAGGCATAGAGAGGTTAAACAACTCACCCAAGGTTACCAATTAGTATGCGGTAGAGGCAGGATTTGAACCCAGGCCTGCTGGGCCTCGCAGCCAGCACTTAGAACAAGTACACTGACCTGCCTTGTAAAGAGCTGAGGCTGGTGTCAGCAGACCTGAGTTCGAATCTACCCCTCCGTTTACTAGCTGTGTGCCCTCGGGCAAGTAGCTTAACCTTTCTGAGCTTCACTTTCTTCAAATGTAAAATGGAAACAGCATCACCAGCTTGCAGTCTCATGGTGGGGAATGTGTCTTGCTCCCTGGCCTCAAGTCAGGAGGTCCTTCCTTTAACACTTAAATCCTGCGCTCGGGGCTACCTCAGATTAATGAAAGGAGCTGAGTTCTGGTGCAAGAGTAAGCATACCATAAAAAGTAGGGTGGAAGAAGGAAGGGGCGAGAAGGAGGAGAAATTGTCTAGCTATGGGTACCTCCGACACACACATGGAACCAGCAGCTGAGGGACAAGACAAGCTGATCTGTACTTAACAGTTTTACGGTGGATGATATGATGTTTCACACTTGGGATGTGTGCATTCCCGGGAGCTAGAATAAGGACCAGTGGAAGGAAGGCGCAGAGGAATACACCTGACTCATCCTAAGAACAAACTCCCTACTGGTCTCAGCTAATTTGGCGTCCCTGGAGGTAGTGAGTTCCCTATCCCTGGAGACCCCCGAGAACAGACACTGAAGAGTTCCGTTAAGCTCCATCCATTCCAAACCTGAAATTCTATGATTCAAGAATCGAAATCACAATGACGTCCCTGTAAATCCAACTTGCGATGAGCTGTGTCGCTGCGCAGCTTTTAGATCTGCTGCAGCCAGAGTGCGGTGTGGGACACTGGGTAGGCTTCTTAAAAATCACACCAAGCCAATCTGGCTGTCACAAGATGCTGTGTGTCTTCTGGTGTAGAACTCTGGAATGGTTCCCTCCCCTCCTGGTATCAGATAGGATTAAAAACAGACCAGAGCTTCCCAAGAGAAAAAACAAGATCTCCTGCTGGGGGAGGTAAACAGCCCACTGAATAGAAAGCCACTCTGCTTGTTTACAGCAGAAGTTACAGGCCTGGGAAAGCAGGATTACACGACCCAGCCCTGAAGTGTGGTGGCACAGGCTGTAACTCACACGACAAGCCTGGCCGAATTGGAGGAGGTGGGTGCATTCCCAAGTGGTCATTTATGCCCACAAATACCCGACTCATTAATCCATTTAATGAGCAGTTTCCTACTACACTGTGTGAATTTGTGATAAAAAGAAGGGCAGGCCACCAGCTCACATCTCCAGCCAGGCCCCCGGAAAACCAGGAGCAGAGGTCCCCATCTTCTGGAACGTGGTTTATCAAAACCTAGAATCGAACGCTGTGTGTAGGTATATATTTGTCTTCCGAGCACGAGACTAAAACTTTCAGATGAGTGTTTTTATTCTGCCTCTGTGACCACGACAGCCCTGCCTGCCATCCTTTGGTCCTTTCCCTGTCCTAGCTCTCTTTTAACACTGGTAACAGCACACGGAAGATCACTCTGGGGCCTTGCTCCTCCCTAGACAGCTCACTCTGCTCCGCCTGTTGCTGAGGCCTAATTTTAATAAAATCCTTCCCAGAATGCATTAGACACACAAAAATAACAGAGATGAAACACGAGTCAACCTGGCATCTAAGTATGTTCGCACACACATAGCACACTGATGCAAAGCATGGACTGTGCTCCCAGAGTCTGAATCCTAGTTCCACCACTTCCTTGCTGTGTGACCTTGTACAGGTTACTTAACCTCTCTGGGCCTCAGACTCCCAAGTCTGCAAAGTGGCATTATTAATAGAACCTACCTCATAAGGTCGTTAGGGGAGTTAAATGGGTTAATGTATATAAGCATTCAGAATGCTGCCTGGCACAAAATAAGTGCTTATATAAGTGTTCACTGCTGCTGCTTACTACTACTATCACCACCACCTCTGCCTCCACAACTGGCGAAGCCGTTTCCTGGGAAAGAAGTCTCCCTTCCAAACTATTATAGCAAATCTATAATTGTATTTTAGGGGGCTGTACTCAGTTTAAGAATTTAGATGGTTCTCAGAACATGTTTTTTTAAGGTTAGATACACAAAATATTTTTAGTATGATAAACTACCATATTCCAACCCTTCCTAGACTCTTAAGGCTCTCAAGCAACTGTGGCAATTAAATCGTAAAGACGTGATGTGTGTTACGGAGGAAGTACTCTGAGGCCTGACATAAAAATGTTCATTACCAGCCAGACCCCTGCAAGATGACCAAATTAACCTCACTGCCAGAAGTATATTAAGGAAGAATAATAAATTATTCAAAACCTATTGCTGATAGAGCAAAAAAATATTTATGGAAAAATCATCAGATTATTGCATTTTAATCATGATCCTGTTGGACGGCTAAAGTGGTAAGTCCTCACGAAGCACTCTGGCGGAAGATAAGGTAGTCCCAGAGTGACTTGCTATCAGTGGTGTCCCTGGGAGAATGGACAGCATAACCTGAAGGGAAGAAAAACTCAGGAGAAGAGGCTGGAGATCTGAAAAGCCAGAAATAAGCCAAGGCGCGCCTAGGCGTCCGTGCGAGAAAGCCACCCACTCCTCCGGAATGGCAGGCAGGTGGCCATTTGGCCTGGCATGTTACCTTCTCTTAGATCACCCTTCTCTTGAAAGGCACAGCAACACCCCCGGCCCCTCCAGTTTATTAACTCACTGGCCCTTGAGATCGAGGGAGAAAAAATAATAGAAAAGCAAATTTTCAGAAAGCCACAGGAGCAGCCTCCCCAGGCCACTGTCTGCCCGTGCTCTCCGGCACTTCTCCCCTTCCCCACCCAACCCCGTTCCCTGGCTCTAACTCTACGCCATGTTCCCTTCCTCTTTCAGCAAGGCTGAGCAAAGCTGACAGGCGGATTCCTTTGCTTTTCAGGGTATTAAAGCCACTTTCCCGCTCTGACAGCCTGTTCTACTCTCTGCCACCTTACAGCTCCGGCTTCACACTCCTCTGGGCAGCCAGTCCTTCCTGACAGACCACTGTCACTTCCCATCATCCTCTCTGTAGATCCTGTTCTCTCCCCCTCAGCACGCATCCCGACTTTCCAACCAATGCAATTATTTTTTTTGACAAGCCATCCATCAGTTTTAACTTTAAAAGCACTTTCTGCTGATATCCATTGTTAAATCCTTTGCTTTTTTATGGCGCTTGCATGAGAGAATATGATATCAGACATTCAAACTACCAAACCATGTAAATTTACTTTGTTCTCAGCTATGTTTCCAATTTCACGTCCAATTTTTCGGTACATTATGCGTAGTTGTTGTGCTTAATATGATGTTGTCAAATCCCATTAAAGTTCACTGCATTGCACGGCTTTAAAAACAGGTTACAATTTGCATTCTATAAAGAAAGGAAGGAGTGCAGTCTGAAGTCAAGCTGAATCTTATTAAAATTATCTGTTCAATTGTTACATTTGTAGATGGAGTAATTTTGAGGCATTAGCTGAGACACATATGAAAATGTCAGGGTGCCAACTAACGACAATGAGAGCAAAAGGAATATCTCTGTGAAACTCAATAAAGCTCCTTTGCTGGTGACATAAATTTGATGATAATCCGAGGAAATGAATAAGGGACCATCCCGTTTGAATAGGAATTACCTTTTCTATTAAATCACTTTGGTGTGTTTCCACTTGGCCTACATCTTGGTCCTAGGCCACAGTGAGTCTCTGGAGACTTATTCCAATACAAGGAGGTAGGGAGACATGCAAAGGAGGAGAATTCGTACAACAGAAGGTCATTCCTTTGAAGGGCACCATACTTGGAGGAGACTTAAGACATCCTAAAAAAAGAGTCTTTAAAAATATTTTCTTCCTTTTTGGAACAAGCACAGAGAACAGAGCAATTCCACGTACCAGTAGCACATGGATTGCTGCACTGATCTACTGCCAAATCTCTGAGCACAGGAGACTCAAGGGGGAATACACTTGGGGTGCTGCCGGGATGGACGGGGGATGTACAGGAAGGACTGGAGACTGGGATTTATGAGACTGGAACCAGTAACGTCAAGTGATTTCTAGGGGTTTTCCTCTCCCATGGAGTTCCCAGATCAGCAGCTGTATTTCTGACAGCACTGATTTCCCCATGTCTTGTCATTAAATCTCGTCTCCGATTTTAAAGGTATCCATCACCGGCACTGAACAGAATTATGCCATTAGGGGCATTATTAACTGAACCATTGATTTCATGGACTATAACAAGTTGAATTTTTGTTTCACACACCAAAAGTATTCCCAGTGCAGACATCTACGCCCCCTCCAAAGTTATTTTATTAAGGACATCATAATTTTAATTTTTCCAATGCAGTCAGTATTTAGGTAAGCCACGATGATAAAGAATAAAATTCAGTGACTATGGAAGATGTAATGAGGTGCTAAGGAAGTTGGTGCTGAGGCGGGGAGAAAAGGGCAGAGTGTGTTTTAGGTGAAGCTCAGATGATGACTTGCTGTGTGACTTTAGGAAAGTCACTTAACCTCTCTGGGCCCTCACTTTTCTATTGGTAAAATGAGGATAAATATTCCTTATAGGTATTGTAAAAATTGAATGAGATAATCTATGGATAGTACTCTGCTTATTCTGGCACATTGTTAGAGTTTGACAAACACTGGGTATCATCATCCTCACCACCACCACCACCACCAATAATAGGTAAAGAACAGAGAAAGAAAATAACATAGAAAGAAGAGGGGAAGAAAAAGCCCTATCAAGCGGTCTAGGCTGGAGATGAAAACGAGTATTTGGGCTAGACGCAAGGAGAGTAAATAGCTTTCAATTCTCCCGATAAATCTGGTCATTTGGTGGCTACTTTCAGAACACTGTTGAGAAAGATTCTGAGGCCTCATCCAAATTCTGGGAAAAGAGTCCTTCAATCAATAACTTACCCCCATGGTGAGCAGTTCAGGGTGACATAAAACATGCAAGTTGAAACACCAGCCATTAATGCTGGGACGCTGCATCAAAGGGTAAACATAGGGCACAGGTGGGAATCAGAGTGAGGAGCCCCCGGTTCACCACACAGATGAAAAGGATGTGGCAGAAGGCAGCTTCCAAACTGACCAGTAAGAACCAAGCAAACAGACGATGGGGCTTCCAACAAGGACAATGCACACCCTTCTCCTGGTCTCAGGTACGTGATCAGTGCATTTATGCCCACCAAGCAAGGTCATCTCAACCACTCTGACCTATCGAGAAAGGCAAACCCAACCAAATCCCATGTTGTCAGGCCTGGGAAGAAGGAAAGAGACCATTAAAGTGGCCACAATTTAAATCTTCAGAGTAGGATTAACTCTTCCTTCTCAACATGAAAGATCTGCCAGTCCCGTGCGCCACAACTAAGACCTGGGATAGCCAAATAATTAAATAAATTAATTAAAAAAAAAAAAAAGATCTGCCAGAAAAGGAGGAATTGGTCCTAAAAAGTAGTTCACTTGACGGAACATGGAAGGAAAGAAGGCAGATGCCGTGAATTGTCCCCATTGTTGCAAACTCTGGCCTCCCTGGTGGGGAGGAGACAGACATCAACTCTGAATAAAGGCTTGTTAGAATTTTACATTTGGTTTTTCTTACTCACCCCAGCAGAAGGAACAGAAAAGAAAGAGGCACAAAAGGAAAAGAGGAGAGTCAATGGAGAGACAAGGGACGGAACAATTGGAGGATGAAGGAGTTTACTTCTAAGGTACATGAACAAGTCTGGATGACAGAAAATGGGGGCGGGGCAATGGAATAGGAAGCTTATCAACATTAAATTCCTTGTCTGCAAGGATCAGAAAGAAGAAAGCCATAGCGAAACCCGGTTTGAAGAAAACTTCCTCACAAGAGCTCTTCAAAATTTTAGATCTTGAAAATAAAACACACTTCAGTTTGGTTTTAAACGAACTTTTGAAGAGCCTCACTCTTACCCCAGGAAGTCCCTCTGGGATCTGAAGGACAGACACATCTATACATGGGTGTGTGCATGCCTCTGGACATACACACACAGTTTTTACCTCAACTGGAGATCGTTGGCGACTGCTCAAAAATTCCTCCAGATTGCCTCCTACACAAGTAGAGATTCAGCCCTACACACTCTGCCCAGTGAAAATATTTCATAGCATAAATTCCCCTGTTAAAGGGTAATTAGCCCTACACATCATCCTTTCCTCCCCTGAATGGCTGGAGAACAGAGTAGACGTAGAACCAGGCTGACATTTGCCACATCCTGACCTGTATTTGCTTTTTGTTTTCGTTTTTGGTCGGCCTGCAGGGTCTTAGGTCCCCGACCAGGGATGGAATCCCGGGCCGCAGCAATGAGAGCACAGAGTCCCAACCACTGGACCACCAGGGAATTTCCTGACCTGTATTTGTATTCATCTTTCTACACATCTCTGTCCTGTCTACCACCAGAGCAGACACCCTTAGAGAACAAAGACCATGTATTACACTACTTTATGACCCAGTCTTGAAAACACACCACCCTCTATGAAGTAGGACCTCAACAAATTTATCTGAGGGAGGTAATATCAGTCAGTAATGATTGAACCTAAAACAGTGCAAAAAGAACCAGGTCTCCAGCAACTTGGCATTTTTGTTTACTTATTGTTTTTCGTTGATTGCCAGATCTCTTATCCTATTAAAGATTTACATGTCCGTGGCAGAAATATCCCTGTTTAAATATCTAAAGAGTGACTCCATTTGTTTCTCCCTACATTATTCATTTGATTGGTTTTAAAGTTATTGGATGTGAGAGGCATTAGACAGACCACACACACAAACAAGCTCCCCTCTCTCTAGGAAATTACTGTAGTGAAACAAGATGGTCCGCCCTTCCTCCCTCACGCCTATCCCTGGAGGGTGAGATCATGCCTGCAACCGCACCAAGCTGCATACATGGAGAGGAAGCAGCCTTTCCCGGGGATTCGGCAAGTCACCGCGTTTACCGAGCACTTCCTACGACTGGTATCGTAAAACCCAGGCTGAGCTTTCTTTTACTCTCTCTTCTCTTTCTTTTGGCTCTTTGAGAATGTGGTAGAAACTCTTAGTGCCAGAAGGAAGGCGGGTCTAGGATGTAGTACTCTGCTAAGGACAAGAGGACATGGATCCTGGACTCAGATGTGCCATAACCAGCTATGTGACTATCCTTAGGAATTTTCCTCTCCACACTTCGGCTTCCTCGTCTGTAAAACGCATGGAAAAGGTTGGAGTGGATACATTATAACATTGACCCGGTGTCAGACTCTTAGATTCCCGTCAATTCTGTTATCCCAAGGTCACTAATATACTGGACAGGTGACTTCTGTCCTTTGCTTACTTGTGAAACATCTCCCTTTCTGCACATGCAGCTTCTCCAATCATTCCTAAGTCACCGACATCGCCAAAGGCTGCTTATGAGGTGCCCGTGGGGGTCGGGGGGGGCGGGAAATGGTTACACTGTGAGTCAAATGTGTCCTAAACAAAAATGTCCTTGTGAGTAATCACAAATCTGGACATCTTGAGGGTGGTGTAAAATCTAGGTTTGCTTAAGGTAGCACTTTCTAACCCGAAGATGTTTTAAACATCTCAACATTGTCAACATTGAATGGAGAGAGCCTTTGCAAAAGGATGTATTTGCCAAGTCCAGGGGCTGGGAATGTGGAGGCGGCCTGAGAGGGGGAGACACGTGCCCCGAACCCCACCCACAAGGAGAATCAAGCTTGAGTGTTCAGCTACAAGCAGAAGAAAACTAATAAGCCAGACTAAGGTCAATGCAAGGGGTTTGGTCGAGGTGATGTTGACTTTCGAGGGTCGAGGGGAGAAAGAAACAGAAGCAAAATAGCAAGCAGAGTCGGGGGGTGGGGAGAGAATTATTAATAACTCAGGGACAATGCATTTTTGAAAATCAACTTCTTCAACATCCTGCCGACTCAGACATGGCAGGGAGGCTTCACAAGGACCCAGGGCAAACTGGAGCATTTCTCCAAATCCCCAGAGCCACCTCTGGATCTCCTCCAGACCACAAATCCCAGGGAGCGAGGAGACATAGCCAATCACACACATACCATCACAAAAGCTGCCATCTTTTTACCATAGCAACAATTTTACAGAATGTGCTAAGAATTCCAGAAAGCTTCTTTAGGGGAGTGTTTCCTTGAGTTTCATGAAATGAGCTCTAAAGACTCCCTCACTGAGGTTCCATTAGTCCAAAAGCCTACTACTGCTCCCTTATGCAGAAGGATTTCTGCGTCTTACAACAACAAGTGGATTGAACCCTACGGCACTGGGCGCTGAGCAGCTTCTGCGGTGATGTTTGCAAACGCACCCGCCGGACACCACACTGAACAAAATCTTTAAGATGAAGTCATTGATGCTGCTACAGGACTTTCCAAATAATGCACAGGACCAGGATATGCAGACCAGTGAGGTAAACAACCTTGAGGTTATACTGTCCTTCTGTTTCTCCGTAAATCCAAGTTCAACTTTCCTTTTACCCTTGGGGCTGTCATGATGAGCCCCATACAGGGGAGTGCAGTAAAGGGCTAGGAGCAGGAAGCTGGGCGAGGATGCCCAGCCTGGCATCCTAGCTCCATCCCTTATTAGCTCTGTGACACCAGCCAAGTTACAAAACCTCTCTCTGAACTTCGGTTCCTCTTCTCAAAACTGGACATCATAATGGCACCTGCTTCCTAGGTCATTGTGAGGATTAAGTAAGTTAAGACATGTAAAGTATGTGGAACCATGCCTGACACTCAGTCCTCAAAAAGGATCTGTTATTTTCTCTTTTTACCCTGCAGGACAGACCTTCCATGTCAATTATGTCACTGTCCTCACTGTCTTCCCCCAACTGCCAACTCTTTGAGGGAGGGACTACCTTATCCATGTCTGCTCCCTTCGTGCACACTGCCTGAAATATAACAGTTGTCTGTCCGTGTCTGTCAAATGAATGGGTGAATAGAGGCAAGAATGGTGCAGGTCCCTAGGAAGGTCCCCACACTCATATACTCACCTATGCTACACTGCTACCCCCCCAAGATCAAAGCCCCTCTTCCCCGCCCGGCATGATTCTACCCATCATTCACGACTCAGTTCCAGACATCTGCTCCACCAGGTATTGGGAAGCATCACCGTGCAGTAGCTAAGGCAGCAGTTCTGCAACCAGACTGCCTGGGTTCAAATCCCAGCTCTTCCACTCACTACACCCTAGTGAGTCTCCACATTTATCCACCACTAACTGCCGAGGTGCCATGCACAGCTCTGAGTGCTTTATTTCCGTTACCTCGGTAAACCCTTACAGAAACCTAGGAGGTACGTACCATTATTCCCACTCTACAGGCAAAGAAACTGAGATTTACAGAGGCTTTTTTTACCCACGGTCACCGGGCTCAAAGTCAACTCTTTCCACCTTCTACCGTGTCTGTTCCTAATGAATTCCTTTTCATCAGATTTTTTCCCCCAATTTTCTGCCTTGTTTTGAGGTATGAAGGACTAAACACACCATTCTGGGGCCAGCATTTGACCTCAGGTCCAGCTGCCTCCAGGCTGTGATTTTTCTTAGTACCTGGCACACTGGACAATGCTAATTGACATTTGATCCCCTCCCTGGATTCCAGACTCAACCTTGGTCTGACCACGCTAACATCTCTGGATTCAGGAAGCCAGCTCTCCGTTTGGAAGGAGCCTTTGGGATGGGTCCTTCTCGGAGCTGAGCCCGGGGCCTGCTCCGCGGCCAGCTGTGAGGTGAGCAGGTAGCACGGACTGTGGACAGGACAGAGCTGTGCTCTCCAGAGCAACCCACTGCCAGGATGGGCTTCCCCCAGACCCAGAGAACACCGCCAGGGCGACAATGGACCCAGAACCCCCAATGGTGCTCACATCCACGCTGCCTGGTGCGCTGCTGGACGGAAGAACTCTCGGGATCGGTTTCCAAAACACAGAACACTGGAGCTGCCTCTGTCACCGGGCGACAGGGGAGAGGACACCCCCCCCCCAGGTGGCGTTGGCATCCCCTCCCCCAATCCTTACATACTCTAAGTTACCTGGAAGAGAGGTTCCCTATCTATGGCCTGCAGAGCAGGCACACAACCCTGCCCCTACTCCTTGGCAGAGAAGATCGTAGGCCCTGCCACCAGTTCTACACAGCAAACTGTTGCTCGGTTTATATAAGTACCATGGAAATCAGAGAAAGACTCGCAAAGAAGCAACTTAACAGAAGGTCAACAAACCTCCTGACAAAAAGTGTATATGGAGTTCCATCTTCAAAATACAGCCATCTCTCTATTTTTCTCCTTAACCCTAGGCTAAAAAGGCTAATAAGATTCATAGACAACATATGAAATGATGGAATTCTCTGCACAGCTCTGCTTCTTTCTACACATAATTTTAAAACTATTACCCAATAACGTATTGTAATAAAAAAGCTGACAGGGTCATGCTCAACAAGTAATCACCGGCATGTTTTCGCACCTAGAGATGGAGAACTTTCTTATTATGTGCCCCTGGTGATTTTTTAGGTGTTTCCATAAAGCTGTTGCCATTATTTGTAAGCCACAGGTTACTTCCCTTCGCTGCATGCTCCAATTAATGAAAACTTATTTTAAAGACTCCGAAAAGCAGGGCAGGCTAGGGGTGGTGTGCCAGGCAGCCCCAGAGGGGTGGGGAGGGATTTGCAAGTCATTTGCGGCCTTCCTGAAGGCAGCTCTGATTCCCTCCGCAGGGCAAGGTGCAGCACCTTTGGAGATGGGTGACCTCCTGGGGATGAGGCGTGAGGAGACAGCAACTGCACCCAGGTGGGGGCCGTCTCCACCTCTGCTGCCTCAGCCTTGCCAGCCCAGAGCTCCAGGCTCCGCCCCACCAGCAGGAGCCACAGGGGCCGGGAAGTATCTGTTGCCACGCCCTGAACTTCCTGGCCACACCCACGGTCTAAGCACCTTGGGGCTTGGTACCTGCAGGGTCAGCATCCCACAGGGGCAACTCAGGAGCTGTGGTGGTCAGGGAACACACACGCACGTGCACACACAACCAGGCCTGGAGCTCCCGTGCCCATTCCTGGCTCCCCCGCAGCTGAACACCAAGATGGAGAAAACTCAGGACTATGAGAGCCATCGAGCCCTTCCAACTCCTCCTGGACAGAATTAACACCAATGGGTCCAATAAGGCCCTCTCCAGCACCCATAAAAGCCCAACCTACTTCCAGACCCACTTCAAATGTTGCGTCCTCCAAGAAGCCATTTCTGTCACGCATTGTGAGGTGGGATGTCTCCCTCATTAAGTCCATAGTGAGTGTGACCGCTTCTGCAACACCCACTCGCCAGCCTGGTATCCTACCTACTTGCATTCTATCTTATCCCCGTGCAGGGCTACATGGATAGACAGCCTCTTGAATAGACCATGGCTACTCATCTCCATAATCCACTCGCCTCTTCAGCCCCTGCCTCCTGAATCCAGGTTAGGTAGGGGAGCTGAGTCTAGAAAGGATGCCGAAGTTGGAACTGAAGACACAGAGTCACACTCAGCTGGTCCTGCAAGCTGTGATCTTGGGCAAGTCACTTAGCCGCTCTGAACCTCAGTGCTCCCAGCGGTTAAATAAAAAAGGTTACACACAAGAACTGCTAAGCTTCCTGTCAGCCTGAAATTTCTCTGACTTTATAATACAAAGCTATGATACTTGTAGCCAGGATGACATACCAACTTAACCCAGCCAGATGACAATGTGGTTTTTAAATGGGCCAGTGTGTGTATGTGGCAGGGGAGCAGGGTGTACTTTGAGGACTTTGTTTCTTTTGCCGTTGAATCTCACCTTATAGCCTTTGACCCCTGCGTGGGGCCACAGCCACAAGAGGTTCTGTTGACCTGTGTTTCCAAAATAACACCTGTTTACTAATATATCTGAATGACATTTAAAATAATTAATTAGCAGACTTTTCCCCCACCTAGAAAGTTGTCTGTAATTCAGGCACCAAATACACACGTCAACCCTGTTTACAAAGAAAGATCATTTGAAAAGAAGGACACGAGAGAGGTTAGCTAACTATGAAATCTGTACTTTAGCTGACATCTTGACCAAGACACACCAATCATAATTTTGGATCCATACAAGGGAAGTATGATGGTCCCCCCCTTATCTGTGGTTTTGCTTTCTGCCATTTCAGTTACCCGACGTTAACCGTGGTCCAAAAATATTAAATGAAAAAGTTCAGAAGTAAACAATTCTTAAGTTTTTAGTTGCATGACATTCTGAGTAGCTTGATGAAATCTCACTCCTTCCCGCCCAGAAGGTGAGTCATTCTTCTGTCCAGCGTATCCACACTGTGTGTGCTGCCTGCCCGTTAGTCACTTAGTGCCTGTCCTTCTCAGACCATCTGTCGCAGTATCACAGTACCTGTGTTCGAGTAACCCTTATTTTACTTAATAATGTCCCCCAAACACAAGAGTAGTGATGCTGGCAATTCTAATATTCTCTTACTCTGCCTAATTTATACGTTAAATTAAACTTTATCACAGGTGTGTGTGTGTATAGGGAAAAACATAGCGTATACAGGCTTTGGTACTACCCATGGTTTAGGCATCTACTGTCCGTCCTGGAACGGATCTCCCACAGATAAGGGGGGGACTACCATAACAGATCTTCTCTCTCACCAGAAAATGAGGCTTGGATACTTGGAGAAAACATTCACATCGAATTATGCTTCTTAACTTTGGAGAGAGAACTGAAAAATCTGTCTGTTAGAGCATGTCCTTGCTCACCAAAATCCTAATTTTATGTACTTATATGGCAGTATAAGTGCATCCTTAGGAAGCAAATCTTATGGACAGAAAAGGCTGCATCTCTCTTTTCCCAGAACATGGGATTAATGAAGTCATAAGTTCATTTGTAAACTTGGAGTAGAACACAGCACACTACCAGGAGAGGTGAAACACCTATGATTATAAACGCTCCATTTCGACAGCTGGAAGCTAACAAGCAACTAAGTAACAGTGGAGAAAACAACCGCCAGCTGCAATTTTCTCTCCATTTTTGATCCTTTTACAAGTATGTGTTGCATGTGTTTTGACTATTGTTGAAAAGGAGGGGAAAAAAAAACTTGGGCAGTCTTCTCACGGAGGTTGCTATTTGCAGGCCCTTTTTCAGATGGTATCACTTCATTTAGTAAACCTCCCCTTCTTTGTAGCCATTTCTGAAGAAACATGGGAGGCAGGAGGGAGTTTCCCCAGCACCACTGACAGGCAGTGGAAATGCACGAGCAGGGGGTGATGCAGCCAAAGGCAGAGAAGTGTTCGCACACACAGGGAGGGATAAGTCCTTTGAAGGGGTTCAGGAGGGAAAACTAGCACATCCAAGCTTGTTCACCTGACCTAAACAGACAAACACTCAGACATAACTCTTTGGGCTCCATGCCTTCTTTCCCATGCCCTTACTCTCCTCTGGGGACTTGGTGATGTGGGCCACTGGGGGCACCCAGAATGGCTGTCCTGCTCTGTGCCCTCAGGTCTCTCAGGGCCTGGAAGATGAACTCAAGAGGTTTCCTTCCTCTTCATGCTAAACTCTGCAGCAGTATGAAAAGCTGAGAGAGCTTAGCGCTGCCTCAGAGAGGTATGGGGAATCAAGGGGCTCCCCCTTCGGCCAGGCAGGATGTGTTCCTCCTTCAGGCACAGAAAGCACACTACCTATGGCCCACGAGGCTTTAGAGGACCACAAGACATGTTTACATTTCTTTTAGAAGCAGAAGGGAAAAAATTAACTCTAGGCCAACGGAAATGTTTTAATGTATACTATTAATAGATCTGTCTTTAAATCATTAACTTGTAGTACTCTATGCAGGAAGGGGCCCACAAAATGCAAAGTGCCTAGAGCCCATAAATATCATGGTGAGTGCCTGATTCCAGATCATCCCTGCCCCCGGGCCTTTGCAAGTGCTGTTTGGGATGCCCTGCTTCAATCTTCCCTTTATTCAGTGAATGAATAATTTCAACTCAATTTCCACCTCCTCCCTAGCAGTTCCCTGATTGCTCTGATTACTAACACTTTTCTCTCCCTCACTCTGAAATTCCCCAGCAACTAGACGTCACACGATAGCCTCACACCAAGTTTCTATTTCTCGTGCAGTCCTTATGCCTGCTCCTTCATCCCAAGAGACAAATACTACCTCCCTCACTGCTAAGATAACAGGAAGGCCTCACCACTGCCCTCAAAAGAGTCTGTGTCTCAGCCTTGCATTCAAATGCATAATCAGATCCCCTAGTAACTCTTATATTCCCCATCCTACCCAATGGACCCTGAACCACGGCCATACCAGATGCTAACCATTTTCCAAGCATGCCTCATATTCCTCCCACCACCAGCCCTTTGCAAAAGCTGTTCCCTCAGTCAGGGATGCCCTACCCTTTCAGAGCTTCCTAACAAAAGCCTTATCCAATCCTTAAAAGCCTAGTTCAGATATAACCTCTTCCAAGAGGCCTTCTCAGATGTTTCTGTTGAACTATATCCCTCCCTCTCCTACTCTACCTCAGCACTTTGCATGTCTTCTGCAAGATTCATCAGGATCTGACTTCTATCAAAGGAATTTGTAGACCATGCAAGACCCCTTAGTCTGAGGGCTCCCAGAGCAGATGCTGAGACAAGGATTGAAGTCAAAATATTTTGGGGAAGGTGACCCCAGGAGTGGGGGAAGAGGGAAGTGAGACAGGGAAGGGAAGGAAGCAAATACTGATACACGGTACCTTATCAAGCAAGTTACCACGGTGGCCAGCTGGAGCTCACTGCAGCTGGGGACACTCAGAGACAGAAAAGAATGTACCACAGAGTTTTCCCAATTCAGGCAGATGGGATGTTTATCTCCCAACTCCTGTCAATCACTGGTACAGGCGAGGCTGCTCCAGAGGGGCATTAATTCTCTGGCATGTCCAACCTACTTGCCACAGGCAAAGGAGCTCCAGTGGCCAAAGAAAGCTCGCAGACAAACAGGTGCAGGTGCTTGTGGCTGGCCACTGGATGCTGTGCACGGAAATCGTGAGACCTCAGGGGACACGGGAGGCCACCGACAGCTTCCGCTGCAGAGACCGTGGACTTCTGCAGCCTTAAGCACCCAGCGGGACCCTGGGCATGCAGCAGGCATGCAGAAAGTGCTCACACAAAGGAAATCATGTTCAAGCTCTTTGAAGGCAGGGGCCACATTTGATTTTCTCAGGGCCAGGCCTCAAGATAGGGACTCAAATCGTGCATGCTGGCTGAGGAAGTGTGAGTGATTTAACTCACTGCCCCATCACCCAAATGCGACCATGCCAAAGGAATTTCCATCTTATTAACTCTTCTCTATTTCACAAACGCTATCTAATTCATGCAAGCAATACAGACCAGCCCTGTCCTGTGAGGTCTAACCATGAGGACAGTAATGAAGATGTAAAGAGTTAGACAGCATCTTGAGAAAAGGCACCTATATCCAGAGGAACGATCCAGGAACACTACAGGATTCTGGGCAATTCCCTGAATTTGCAGCTTTCCTGCAGCCTCTGGCACCTCAGCCTCCCAGGTGGTACTGGCTATACTTAGGAACTGGGATGGAGCATATACTGGAGGTGTTCGTGGGGGGGGCCCCTGTCCCACTCCTCCAGCTTCCTTGTGCTGACATCATGTCACACAGGGTGCACGGAGAAATGGCCTCAGGGCCCAACCGACAGCAGACATAACCAAAGCCTCAAACAAAGAAAAATAATGTAAGCTCAGGCAACGGCTTCAGGCAAGGGAGGGACAAGCCAGCTTGTCTTGCCAATTTCAGAGCAGAACAGATGTTTCTGCATCTCCAAGGTATCCGCCCTCCTAGGACACCAGACATAGGTCACCCATCAGTCATTCATCTTTATGATGAGTTGCAGCGGCCAGCACACAGTCAAGATTAATGCACATCCTTTCCAAGAAACGCTGTTTAATGGCAAGGATATGCTGAGGGTGATTGCTCAGGCCAGATCATTCCAGCTGACACAACCAACCAACTTTCAACGCTAAACTAGAAAAAGAAAATCCTGCGTGCTGTCTTGTTCCAAGCAAGGAACAGAGTAACCCATGGACAGTGTAGGAGTTGAACCTCGCCTGGCTTAGTTTGATGAGACCTGGCCACCTCGGGACCTGTCAGGAGACCAGGGGTTTACAGGCTTGACCCAGCTATGATACCCTTCAAGCACTATGGCTAAAACAGCAAGGAAACCAGTACCCAGGAGACCTGGCTTCTACTCACAGCTCTGCTCCCTGATGATCACACCCTGAACAAATCACTTCTTCTTCCTGGCCCTCGATTTCCCTTTCTAGAAATTTAAAGGATAACCTCCAAGTCTCCCCTTACAGCTTTAACACTATATAAAAGTCTAAAAATCCTCATGCTGGAGTGTATAATGTTAACTTTCATTCCCGGGGTGACAGCAAGAAACTGGACGATAGCATGGAAACCTTCCAAAATGCTAACACCACCACTGACATATTTTCATCTGGATAAGGGGAACTGTCCTACCGCTTTTTGGTCCCCGGACACCTTTAGAACTAAAATGTTTCTATGGAAAACTGCTTTATGGTTTAATTAGAAAAAGAAGTCAGCAAAGGAGAAAAATAGAATTTGAACACAGCTCTTTAACGTGAAATTGATTTTATTCCATCTCTAAGAGCCACATAGGAATTACTTTGACCACCAGAGGGCTTTCCACACTGCCGAAATGCATTAATAAGACATAGGTGGTAAAATTAAAAAATAAAAAGTTCCAAGTTACATTGTCTAAGGCCATAAAGGCCTGGGGGCTGAAGTGAAAAAAAAGAACACACACACACACACACACACACACACACACACACACACACACACACACAAACCTGAGTTTCTCCTAACTATGATGAACTTCTTTATAAACATGATGAGGAAAACTTCCCATCTCTCCTAAGTTCCAGAAAACCATCAGAAGAATTTGGTGCATAGAACCAAAAGGAAATCACAAATTAGCTTTCAGAGGTTCCAGAGCCTTGTTATGAAGATGTCATTCCCCAAATGTGGAGCTAGTTTCTTGTATCCTTTTGCTCATTCAGTCAAAATACTCCCAAATATATCGTGTTTTTAACACATGATTTGGGGATAGCCAACACTGTCGAACATTTGCCACATGACAGCTTTGTGAATATGTATATTATTAACTTTGTGCATATTAAAGTGTTCAATTCTCCAAAACTCCTGAGATAGGCGCCATTATTACCCCTGTTTCACATATGAAGAAACTGAGGCAAACAGAAGTTAAAGAATATGTGAAAGGTCAAGCAGCTAGTAATTGTGAAAAAAAAAAAAAGTTCAGGAATAACACTATCCACCCAACAAGAGAACTTCCAGTGACTACAGATAAGCGCTCTCTAAAAAGAGGCACCACGCACCATAACCTATAGAATGCAAAAAAATAACCATCAGTGACAGAACAGCGTACCTCTGGGCTTGCATCTCTCTCTGTGGGTTCTCAGATAGCATTCCACAGCCCCCAGAGTTCCACATGGGCATCTCCTAGAGGGGCCCGAGGGGGGTGCCAAGGGAGGCTCTGTGAGCCTACAGGCCCTGTTATCTACCTGAGTCTCTTCAGTTTTTTTCTATTTTATGAATTGGAGATTTCCACATATGATTTCATTTAGAAAAAAAAAAAAAGATTCTAGTAATATTAAAGTTTAAAATCTGCTATTTCACAAGACGTTTCAGGAAAAAATAGTTCCCTCTTGGGTTCTGTTCTCTGAAACCCATTTTATAGCACTTGCTACACTAGGGTGAAATATTTCATCTTGTGTAGCTCCTTTACTCTATGGTTGAGCTCCCAAGGTCAGGAATAGTATTTTTTTTTTTTTTTAATCTTTAGGCCCCAACCTTTAGCCTAAGATTGGGCCCAGAGTAAAATTTTTAACAAATATTTGTAGGGTGAATAAATAAAGTGGCAGGTAAAGTAAGGCTAGCTGCTGTGATAGATAAACCATGAAATCTTAGGGACCTAACAGAACAGATGGTTATTTCTTTCTCATAAAAAGTCCAATCTAATAGGTATCTAATAGGTGGCCTTCCACACAGTGACCCAGGAACCGAGGCTCATTCTGTGTTGTGACTCTACCAACCCTTGTCCCCCAGGGTCCTCTCCTCTCACTGGCAAGTGGGCACAGAGAGCATGCGGAGCCTGTACTAAGAGCCGTCACTGGCTCTACTTGGAGCAAGAGTGGGTGTGGGAAGGGGCAGTCCCAGCAACAACTCTTCACTTTGTAAGAAGAGTGTGATAGTGGTGGACAGCTAGCCAGCCCCCTGTTCCACAACGACTTCAAGAGAGAGAGAAGCCTGAAAGCAAGACTTAGTGCATAAGACATGCCTCTTAAAGAAAAAAATAAGAGTCCTTAACCACTTCCAACCTAAAAATACAGCTATAGAGATACAAAATTACAATCTCTCGTAAGGAATTTTCATTGCATTTTCCCATCACAAACCAGGCTCGCTACCTATTGGTATACAAATGGCCGGAAAGTAAAATACGGGTCAGCCTAGAGTCAACACTCCTATCATTTACAGGGTGTGTGGTTCTGCTGGTGGAGAGAAAACAAAACTGGAAACGAATGTCTTATTTTGAGAGGCCTCAATGCAACACTGTGATATGCAGAAAAGCCAAGAGCCCCATACCTGGCCATTTCCAGTATCCACATAGGTGACCTTGGGCCAATCAATCAAGTTCCCTGTGCCTCAGCTCCCCTCACTTGTCAAAAGGAAAAGACAATACCTGTCTTTCCAAAATGTCCCAAGTATAAGGATCATGTAACAACAGCTATGAGAAGTGTTTAAAATATTTAAAATCCTCCAAAAACACAAGGCATAAGGTCTGTTACAGAGTTGTTTTCCAGCTAAGTGGAGATTCCTCCAACTCATCACCACAATGGGTGACGTGCTTCTAAAAACCTCCACCCCATTCAGCCCAGTGTTTCCACTTTAACCTCTCCAAGAGTCATGGCCAGAATCAACATGTTACTGTGAGAGAATCCCTGGATCTGAACGAGCACACCTATTAACTGGGTACAGAACCCCCTGGAGGCCGAAGCAGGGGCCTGGGTCCTTCTCCTGAGACCTAAGTTCCGATTCCCAAGTCTGAGCCAGGGGTGTTAGTTAGAAAGAGAACTCGGGTCACTGTGGTGATTCTGCCCTCCCTCTCCATGTGTTTTAAACAGTTAGACCATGTGGGAGGTGCGGATATTAAAGGCAGCTCTACTCGGACGTTACTGTAAAGTAACAGCAGAGTACCAGGCAATCACTCTTTAACGTCAGCCATAACCTTCATAAATGGGTTTGTAATGAGAAACCCTTGTTTGTCACGGAGAAGGTATGATTGATGTGGCCTGTGAGTGAAATGAAGCCGTCTGTGAGTGACCGTCTCAATAACATGAACAGCTGCCAAATATTCATTTAGCTGAATGAGTTTAGAAAACTTTGAGCAGATTGCTTTCACAAGGCTGCCTTCAACAAAAGGAAACATAATTAACGAGCTAATATCAGCATGTGTCTGGCTAAGCTAATGAATATCAAATTACACAGAAACCTGTATAAATCATCATTACCCTGAATTTTAATTGAACTTGCAATTAAACATGACAAATTTTATATACACTAAACCTCTAATTTATACTTTCAAATAAGGAATAATTTATCATTTTTAGTATTTCATAGTTAATTTCCCAATATGTGCACTTCTAATTAACAAGGACAGACAGGCATTTAAAAAAACACACACTCTCTCTCTGCTATGGCTCCCTTCATAACAACAACTTTCCCTTTTGTACGTATTAGAAACTCTACGTCCAGGAGTTTGAATGCCAAAGGACCTACTTGGGTATTCAAGGAAAGATCTTACAGCTACAGAGAACAAGGTGGAATGATTTCCCCTTCTGCTTCTCATCTCTCCCCTGGAAAAAGAGAGATTAAAAGGGCCAGACCATGTTAAAGCAACTTGGCCGGACATCTCAATTACCGCTTCGACCTTGCACCCCAAACTCCAGTTATGTTCAGAACACAGGGCCTCTTTGCTGAAAGTGCAAAGCATCTTGTGTTTCAAAGCGGCACCACCTTAGAAATAAACTGTCTCGCTCTGGCGTCAATGCCAAGCCTATTTGTTTTACCTGGCCAGCCGGTAATGAGCTCGCTTCGTGGATGGATTTGTATTTTATTATTATAATTACGCCACCATTATAAACATACCTCGAGCAACCTCAGCATAAAAGGCAGGGGATGCTATTAAAACATACATATAAACACATGGGGAAACAAGACAGGATTGTAAAAGGGCTGCAACAGAAACTAATTGGGTTTGCTTTTTTTGTTAATCCCAGCCTCTTAATATGGTAAGCAGTGTGGTCTAGGGAGCTGCATGCTGGGAACCTGGAGATGACAGCTGTATACCAGGTTTGGCCTCTAATTGGCTGTGTGACCAGAAGTAAGATGTTTCACCTCTCTGTGCCTCTGTGTTCTCAGGGGCAAAACAAAGATAATGGAGGTAATTGTGATTGCTTTAAACAAGCGAAAATAATTTTTAAAAAACCACTATAAAACAAAACAGTATCATCATTCTCTAGCTATAGAGGAGAAGACAAACCAAAAAAGCAGACGGCCGATGATCCTCGTGTATGCATCATACTTTTTAACTCAATGATCACATTAAATATTAGCGATTTACTTCCTATTTTCTCATTTGATATGTGAAGGAGGCTAGACAGATATTATCATCACCATTTGAAAGAGGAAAAAAGCAGAGTCGTGGAGAGGCCCATTCTGGGATTAGAACTGAGACTCGACATCTTGGATGAGGCTCTTCTGACCTTACCATGCTGCCTTCTTGCACTCTCTCTTAGGAAAAGCCTGGAGAATGTATGATGAGATCAAAAAAACCTTCGGCTAGTGGGACCTCAGTGACAAGCACAGCAACCAGCCCTCCCAGACCTATCCTGATCAGACGGATGGCTCAGCTGAATGTCTAAGGTCTGAAGAGGAAATAGGCACCACTTCCCAAAGGCAAACTTGAAGAAGGCATGGAGTCAATGGCACAGATACTACCTATGCAAGGCCAAGAAAGTGAGGACATACATCCGCCAGATGAATGAGGCCAGAGAACATGAAAGACACCAGAAATAGAAAGGAAAAGTTTTTTAAGGGCCACTCTAACTACCCCCTTTCATTGCAAACCCAAAGGCTCTCGATTAGACTGAAACAAAAGAAGCTGGGGTGGGAGTCTGTTAAGGGAAATGGGAAGAAAGAACCTTTTTTAAAAATTAATTACTGTTTCACTTCAATTGCAAATTCTCATTTTTGTTTCTAGAGGCCCCTTGACCAAAGGAAACTGAAAAGCAATGAGAGGCAGCAAAGAGCTGGGAAGTTGAATGCATCTTCTGCAACACAGTGCTTACCCGTGCCTACAAAGCAAAGGGACAAATATTTTCACACATTATCAGATAGCTGAGTAAAACAGCCTCCACCAGAATTTACAACTGATGGCTACCAGAATTTACAACTTGTGAAATTGTGCCTGTCCGTATTTTCTCATTACTCTGGGGGCAGGCCACAGCCAACATCGTCCTCAATGGTGAAAGACTGAAACCATTTCCACTAAGATCAGGAACAAGACAAGGTTGCCCACTCTTACCACTCTTATTCAACATAGTTTTGGAAGTCCTAGCCACAGCAATCAGAGAAGAAAAAGAAATAAAAGGAATCCAAATCGGAAAAGAAGAAGTAAAGCTGTCACTGTTTGCAGATGACATGATACTCTACATAGAGAATCCTAAAGATGCTACCAGAAAACTACTAGAGCTAATCAATGAATTTGGTAAAGTAGCAGGATACAAAATTAATGCACAGAAATCTCTGGCATTCTTATACACTAGTGATGAAAAATCTGAAAGTGAAATTAAGAAAACACTCCCATTTACCGTTGCAACAAAAAGAATAAAATATCTAGGAATAAACCTACCCAAGGAGACAAAAGACCTGTATGCAGAAAATTATAAGACACTGATGCAGATGGAGTGTGCACTTTCTTTTTCCTTTTCTCCGCCCCCTCCCCTCCTTCCACTGTCTCACTACTTCCTAGTTAAACCTTGTCTCAAGTTATCAACACTCTCTGGAGAGATAAGGCTCCTCTCACTTACAAGCTGTCACTAATAATCGAACTTTCAAGACTCCATCTCTAAGAGAGACTCCCCGAGCCATGCAGGTCATGAGAATTAACTGCCACCAGTCCTTGCAGAAAACTCAGCTCATCAATCTATAGCTTTCTCGTCATAATTAGAATAACGGCTTTGAAAATTTGGGCTGATGTTGACTTGGTCTCAGGCCGCAAAGAGTGCTGATTAAAATCTTGGTGTGAAAGTTAATGATAAGTGCTGGTGGCGTTGCCGTGGAGACAGGGACAAACAATTCCCTCGCTGTGACATTTTCAATGTCCTGGAGAAGAAAAACTGTCCTCTTTAGTGTGGCAGCGTATGAAGCTTATTTATGGCTACAGGGCTTGGTGGATTGATGACTGTCGTAACATACTGTCAAATCCTTTACTGACACATTCATTTTTTTGGAGCCCCTGGTGCAGCAGAAATAAAATAATAAAAAACGAAACCAGAGGGGAAATTCTCCAGCAGACCAGAGACGGCCACCAGTGGACCTTCCTTTTCGCTACAGGACCTCAGAATTAATAGACAAAAAGATTTTGGACTTCTTGGCTCCGCGGCCAAGGAGAAAAGACGGGCGTAACTGAAAACTGCTCTGTAAGAAAGAGCACTATTGAGGCCACCCAATCAGCCCAGGAATGTTTGTGATCAGAGTAAGCTATTTGTAAATGTCCAAGATTACTATGAATAAGTATTCTCTCCCTACTTGTCTTAGAGGATAATGGCTTAGAAAGCTAAGTAAGGTTTTGGGAAATTCTGCCAGCCAAAGGGACCAACTAGTACAGCTCCTGTTGTCATTACAGAGCATTAGAGAGCATGCCAGCCACGGCACCCACTTCAACGTTCAATATAGGGCTATGAGTCCCTGAAATCTGTGGACAGCTTCCTGCTCTACAGAACCCGTTCACATTCACCATTTCCTTTGCTCTTCATTGCAAAGCAAGCATCATAATCCCCATTCCCTTGATGAGAAGGCTGAGGTTCGGTGCGTTTTGAGCGCCATTCCTGAAGAGTTAAGTGGCCGAGCAAGGACTCCCAACCTCAGTCTTTGCAGGTCACAGCGAGTAACCAGTCACTGCTTCAGACCAGCAAGCCAGCCCCACAAGTTCTGAACCAGTTTCAGTGGGGTCTGTGAAAAAGCTTTTGGTTCACTCCACGAAGTGGCTGTGTTTCCACAGCAGATACAGGGACTCTTAGTGATTGCAGCTAGTCCACAGACTGCTCCAGGCTGTGGCATTTTTCTGGTTCCTTTCATTCAAGGATCCTAGTCATCATCATTATTATTGCTGTTGTTATTAATAATGATAATGAAATAAACTATGCAAATGTGGGGAATGGCTTTAGCCCTAAAACGCAGGCAGTAATGTGGTAATTTATCCAATAATGTAATCGCAAAGTGATTTTATTTGCTTTTATGGCTCCTTTCTTTCAGAGGAGCTGGGCATCAATAATGGTGCTAGTAATGAAATCAACTATGCAAATGTGGAAATCCTTTCTACCCTAATGTACCAATTTAGCCAGCGAAGGGAATTCAACATAGTCTGATGGGCTTCCCCACACCCAGGGTGAGGGCTTTGAAACTGACCTGTGCTCAGTTACCCAGATGTCATGATTAGTTTTCTAGGAGCATGGGCCTGTCAATATCCATTTGATAATGACCAACGCCTTCACTCCAGGGTGAAAGATTCAGGAACTGTCCTTAGTGATTTAAATACAGAGAGTGACGTTAACATGCGAACAAGATATATTCATTTGGACGGAATTCATTTTGTAGGCAGAAGCCCCACGAAAGGGGCCTGTGGCCCGTAGGGACTGCCTGGGGTCGTCAGCTAAAACAGACCCTCCTTGGGTCCAGCTGTTTCAGAAAAGCTGGAGACAGCTCTCTGAGGGATCGATGCCCTCTGCCAGATTCCACCTTTTAACTGCCTCTGTTCTGGTTTCAGTGGGGGCACATCTCTGGCTAGATGGTGGGAACTCTGAAGGACCCCAGAGGAGGGTCAAAGGAGGCCAGGAGTACACCATTCCCAAGAGCCACCGGGGGAGGCTGGGGTAGCCACCTCTCCTAAGGTCAAGGTATTCACTCCTCACTGCTCCTCTACAGAATCTGTAATACTTGCTGCCTGATAGGGAGGAAAGAAGCATGGAAAGAACAGGATACAAGTAAGACCTGGATGGCCAAGAACATTCAACAGATCTCTAGCTAGTACTTATTATGAGTTACACATTTGAAAAGCTGTGAGATCCTTGAAGATGGAGTTCTTAACTTATTTTTCTCTATGTCTCCAGAGCAAGGCACAGTAAGTGTTCAACAGATGTGGGAATAAATGAAAGAATGCAGAAATAAACAACAGAAGAGAACAAAGTAGTGAGACTAGTGAGAGAGCACTCCAGATGTACACACGCAGGTACTCAAAAGTAAAGAAAATAACATGTGCAATACTGCTCTTAGATCCAAGTAACCAGAGCCCTTGGCCAAGGTCAAGCACTTCAGAAGGCCCAGCTCTGATCCTCCTCCACCTGCTACGAGACAAGGAGTCCACGGGCCTAGGGCTTTTCTACCCTGAAGCCCATTCCCCAGTTAGTAGACCATGTTACAGATACCCCAAACCCCCAAATTCCCTTTATAAACAGCCCTGAGCATCTTCCTAAGGCCAAGCAACAGCCAAACGGCAGCTGCTGGTGGGTGCAACTTGGGTGGGCAAAGCTGGGTGTCCACACGCGTATCTGCAGAGGCCTCCTGCACAGAATGAACTCAGGGGTAAAAAGAGAAGGGAAGGGACTTCATTTGTACCCTCACGCTGAGCCCTACAAATGTTAGGGATAGACCTGTACATGGATATTCATGTCCATCCTTTAGTTTAATCTGTCTGGTATCAGTTTGGGTCAGAATCCTGGGGCTGGCGAGGGATACCTGCAGTATGAGAAGACGCAATTACTTTCTCAGTCTGCAACTACTGATGACTTATGAGGGAAGAAAAGGACCGCATGAAAAACCTCAGGTTCTAAACAGATTGTCAATATTTAAATAAATAAATAAAAAGGAAACTCCGGCAGTCAGTCCTAATTAATTCATGGCAATCAGCTTCCCTTGTTCTATTAGTTACCATTATAGCAACACATTCTTGAACAAAATACCAGAAGCTTTCGTTAGAATCATTAACATAATCTGATAACTGACGGCATTTGATTTCTGACTTCTGTACTTTGATTTGAGGCTTGGTACAAGATGTAATCTCATTGATTGTCTGGTGTTTTTTTTTTTCTTCTCCATCCCCCCCCCGCCCCCCACCATGAAGACTTCACATGACATTTCTTTGTTAACTGTAATTAATGTTCACATTTGTCACGAGTTGTATTATTTGGAAAAAGCAGTCGTGATGATAAAAGATGTGACAAAGACATACACATGTCTTCTTATCCAAAATGGCTTTATCCTAATTTAAGTTTGGGGGGAAAAATAAATGAAATAAGTCAAGCATGTATTGTTTTCACAGTCAGGATGGATTGTTTAAAGTGATGCCTCTTGGAGAAACCAATGCAATTAGCTTTCTCTATTAAAAAAAAAAAAAAAGTGTCATTAAGGCATGAGTGAAATCCCAAAAAGACAAGGAAATTTGAATTGCGGTTGAACAAGCCAGATTGTAAATGTCTCACTTCCATTGACCACAGGGGCTAGAGAACAGAGGCTGAACCCAGACCACTGGGGTTCAAAGTGACTGACAGAGAGAGAGAAACAATCGCTCTAACCTCTCTCCCTTCCTCCCCGTCTCTCCCCCCACTTTCTGCCTCTTTTTCCCATTTTCTTGAATTTTCCTCTGTTGACCAATGGAAAAGATACCTAAGCTCTATGTAAGTAATCACATAAGTATTCCAAGCCAAGTGCTACCTTTTTGACTTGAACGTCAGGCACCATATATGGGGGAACTTCCAGACAAACACGCTTATCAAAGAGCTACTTTCTTGTTCAGCCGACAGGACAAACTTGAGGTCTTTTGTAGGAGGACTTTATGATCTCTATGTTTATGATCTCTACGGGCATAAAGGTAGGCAGGCAACAGTGTTCTGTTTATTTTAAAAGAAAACACAGAGATGGGGGAAGGGGAAAACTTGTTCCAAGACACCCAAATGCCCATTAAGATTCAGAGTTGGAGTGGATTTGTGGTGATGTCCACTTAGCCTGACAGAAATGTCCTCGGTGGGTACGGGAAGCACCATCTGTGTGCACAGACCACTCCAGGGGCTCAGTGCATGAGTAGGGTATGCTGCGCTCCCATTGCTGAAAAGTGGCCTAAATCCATCTCCCCTTGCCTACCCTCCCCACAGCCCAGTCTCAAAGGGCTTTCCTCCATCATGTACTAATGGTCTGCAATTTATTTTAAAGAGGCTATTTTGATCCTCAAGAAGTACTTAGGGGAGCCGGGAACCATAAACACCTCCTTTTTAAAAAATTTGTTTCCTTTTTCCCAGCCTGTAATTTAACTCTGACTGGCACCATTCAAATCAAGTGTTCCAAGCACAGACTCCCATCAAGTCAGCTCCAACTTGGAGCACATTTTTACGACCAAGTTAGAAATCCCTTAAAACAAGGTTTTCGGAGGGAAACGTTTGACAGACTTAACTCTTGTGGTGCAAATATGCCACAATGACATAGCAATTAGTTATTCAAAATACGGGAAGGGATTACAAGCTTTTTCAAGTCGTTTCATAAATATGTCCTCTTCTGGTATACAAGCAGTAATTATACCATTCTTACTCAACTGTAAACTTCCTGGGTATGATTTATATCTCATTGAAATCAACACAAAAGTATTTGTTTTCTCAAAGGAAGGGCCCCGGCTCTAATCTCCAAGGCTCACACACATCAAAGTCGGAGAACTACTGTTCTGCCCCACCGATGTAAATAAAATCATACACAAATGTTTGTGCAAATTAATAGAGAGAGGTCTGTCAAGAAACATTTATCTTCTGGGCCTGATCTGGATTTACATAGCACTCCCCTAAGGATATTCCTGGGAGGGAGCTGACTCAACCGTGCACCACTAAAGAAGATGCCACCAAAGGCAGTTCCCCTGGACTCTGTCCTTGTCCCTGCAGAGTAAGTGCTTTGGGAACATCCAAGCCTGAGTGGAACTGGGTACAAAAGCCAAGGGTGGATGCTTCATCCATCCCCTCTCTACTCCATCCCCAAATCCAAGAAGTTGCAGTGGTTGGCCACTCTTAGAAAGGAAATGAAGATAAGACACCACCTCTGGCTGAATGGATGTCCTTTGCAGCAAGTCCCACAGGTCCTGGTTTTGGCCTTGCAGGTAACAACCATCCACAAACTGCCCGTGGACAAGCCACCCAGGTGAACATGAAAGATGGGTTTACACTGCAGCACCAGGAGTAAGACAAGCTACAGGAAAACCTTCCTAACACTAGCTCCTCTGAACCATTTTAGTCTTTGCCTTTGCATAGCATGCTAGGCATACCCTTGTCCCAGAACTCAACATACAACACAGAAATGGTTCGTTTCAACGTCCACTTTCTCTACTGGATTATACACTTCTTCATGGCTACACCTGCCCATGCACCAGCTCTGATAAGAAATGTTTGCTGAAGATTCTGAACCAAGTTTGGAAGAAGTACCTCTACTGGAAAAGTGAGCACCAATTTGTTGGAGAGGGTTGGAGCTCTTGAATTACTGATCTACAACCACAGATGTGATCTCCTTCAATATTCTTTGCACTTGAATCTTTCACTACAAGTGTGAAGTCAAAGCACACTGCATCTGAACCAGACTTAAGCCCAAGCGGCAGGAGGGCACAACCCAGCCCTTCTGTCCAGCTCTGTGTAACAAATGCCCAGCACACCGCCAGGCATATAGTTTGTCCTCATAAATATTTCCTATGTGGAAAGATGCATAGATAAATGATTTTAGCATTTCCTAAGTCAATGTTTCCAAAAGTATTTTCACATCTGATCTCCTACACTGTCCCCAAATCCTGCCACAACAGCTGTACTTCAAGATGAATGCTCTGGACCAGCACACCCCTATTTAAGATGTGTGAGCAGGTCAAGTCCAGAAGGAAATCACACCCCTCAAGTTATCGATGAATTATTCTGTAACTTGGGATATATTTTCCCATAGAAGCAGATTTATAAATCATGGTCGGGTTTCAGAGGGACCCGTGAAGCCTTTTACCTTGGACATTTCTTAAGTTTCAGACTACCCAAAACCTGAAATGACTTTTTTCTCTTGTTTTGGGGAATTCCCCATTGTGTGAGGTCTTGGAGTGGGCGGTGGCCGCTCCAAGTCCCAGCAGAAGCCCGTGAGTCCATATCTCCCCTCTCCCTGCCTCCCTGACAGTCAAAGCATGGGCACGTCCCTTGGCTCAGTCTTTGGACATCTCCCACCTGGACTCAGAATCAGGAACAAATGAGACAAAGGCAAAGGGTGGTGACCACTCATTTGCAACAGAGTGATATCAAGCACTGGAGGCTCGGGTTCTGACCTCCAGAACATTTTCTGCAACTTCTGAACCTGCTGTGATATGTGCTCCTTCCCTTCACCAGGTCCTCCAGCCCACAGCCCATTCTGAGAACCTTGTGTGTAACGGATGCCCTTTTTTGGTGTTCTCTTGTTTGTCTGATTTTTCTTTTTTGGAGTGGGAGGTGATTAAGAGAGCAAGAGGCAACTTCTCTTGTTTGCAACAAAGAGTCTTTACCGGTACCCAACGGACGAGACCAAATGGGGGTACATTTGCCTTGAAAAGTAGTAGGAAGAAGTGCTCTAGCAAACTGGTCCATAAATTCCATAAGCCAAGAAGAGGTTTTGCTTTTTTCCCTGAATATGACTGTGTGCGGACAGACCATTCTGATCAGAAGAAGGAGATGGTCTGACCTCAGAAGATCCGTTATCCTGCCCCAACTGACCTAGGCAACTACTGATAAATTTCTCCATCACTTTAGCCTCAGTTTCCCAAGCTGTAAAGTGAAAGGACTGACCAGATGATCCCTGAAGTTCCTGACAGCTCAAGGATATCATAAATCGAAGGTTTGGCGAAGGTGAGGAAGAAATACTTTAGGACTAGGAGGCATTTTCCAGGCTTTTTGTCAACTCAGAAATTTCTAATCACCCACAGTCTTACCCCAACCCTTTCCAAACATCAGAAGAACAGTGTCAGAACAGCATACAGAAGCGTATGTTCCCCCACTTATACAAGGGTGTTGACCCTAGACCACGATCTTGATTAGAAAACGAAAGGAAAGAACCCTGTAATGTTAAAGGCCTAATTAAATCTGTCATTAAATCAAACTCTTCAACTTAACCTTTGGTTCTAGGGAAAGAATTGTTGATAGAGAATCCTGCTACTCGTTGGAGAGCCATTACCCATTCCAAGAGGCATATTTAAACTCATTACTACCCCAAACACATAGCTAGATATTCTTATCATACATGGGGGAGAACGGCCCCTGGTTCCGAGCAAGGCTGGGTATCTGCTAATGTTGAATACATTTCAGCTTTTCTACGGTAAGACCTTAATTTCAGAGATTTATAACCAGTGTAAATCTGCCCTGAACAGAAGCCTGACACAAAATTACTTTGCCCGGTAGCAATTTTTTAAAGTTTTGGACTAAGTGCCTTTTATTCAACTTTAAACGCCCCCAAAAAATGAAACAAAGCAAAGCACCATAAGAACTACCTTTAGGCTACAAATATTCTCCATCTCTCTCCCTCTCCCTCTCCCTCTCCCTCTCTCTCACACACACACACACAAGTGCAGGCATGCACACACTTCATGCTCCCAGAATTATCAGTTTTCTCCTTGGGTAGCAGGGTCCATGCTTCAATGCAGGTGCCAACAAGGGAGAAGGGGGCTGGATAAATATTCAGTGAGAAGACTGATTTCAGAAACTTGCAGCCCAGCCTGATTCCTGTAACCATGAGCTCAGCCCTTTATATGCAGCCATCACTCTCATAAAGCATCCAAGAAGTCACGGTCACTCTGCTCAATGAAGAACCTATGATGGGGGCACATTCTGAACACTTACATAGGAGTCAGCCAGGAGAACACTACGGGCCCACTGGTCCCTAATACATGCCAGGGATAACAAGAAGGTCTGTTTCAGAGGCAACAGACGGTGAAGAGGGGGAAATCACAATTAAAAGGAAAAAAATCATCAGTAAACAGCTGAGTGCACTAGGCACTATTCTAAGTGTGTTACACACATGAATTTACATTCATCATCATCCTAAACCCACAAGGTAGTTGAGACTTTTCCTTATTTTCAGATGGAGAACCTGAGAAATAGCTTAAATAAATTACCCCACATCATACAGCTAACAGGTGATGGAACCAGAATTGGAACCGTACCAGCTCCTGAGTGTGTCTCCATTAATGCCAAAGTATTCATTCCAAATAGTGCTGTCTTTATTTCCTTCCAATGCCTATGAATTATTATCAGAATGAGAATTGCAATGGTAATAATGGCTGGAATTGGTGGAATACGTATTATGTACTTCACACACGCTTCATATCCGTTAGCTCAATCTTTGCAGCATTCTCGTGAGAGTGATGCTTTTATCATCCTCAACATACAGATGAGACTACAGATGCGGCGATTATGTGAACTGCCCAAGCTCACAAAGTTGTTCACGAGAAGACTGGAACTCATACCACATCTGTCTGACTCAAAACCCATTTTACAATACTCACTTCTCAGTCTCTGGTTTTGTTTTTTTTTTTTTTAGCGAAGTGCATGTAGCGTTACTATGCTAGCAATTTCCTATTCTCTCTTCTCTCGCGTGTTCTGAACACAGACCCACTATTTCAGCAAGGCTCTCTGCCATCCTTCATGTGCCATTCTAAATCCTGCTCCATTTCTTTGTGCAAATCCCCAGTGGGGATTTTCCTAAGCATGCTTGGGCTATTCCAACACCATGCAACACTCGAAGTTCACGCTTTAGATCACATATCTCAGTTTCCCATTTCCAGTATCACTGCCAAAGTCTTTGGAGTTATAAGAGCCTATAGCAGAGTGTAGTCAAGCAGTTCAGCTTGAATCCAGACTCTGATACTAGCTAGCTATGTGACCGTGGGCAAGTTACTTATCTGCACCTCAGTTTCCACATCTGTAAAATGGGCATACTATAAGTACCTACTTCATAGTTTTTCAAGATTAAACAATATGATATACGTAAAGGACTTAAGACGGCAACTGGCACACAGTGACGGCTCAATCAGTGTTTGTTTTGGTGGATAGTGGTGTGCTGGGAAACAGCCCGGGTCGTAGCTCATCTCTGCTTCCCTGAATCCACCCAGCACCTGACAGTTCAGCTTAAAACACTTTCCTCAAGTTTCTCATTGGCTCACATGCTCCCCGTTATTAGTGAAAAAAGTCCAAATACTATTTGAAAGTGATGTCACATAAAGTATGGTGGTGACCACAGGATTTCCTCTGTAGCTTTCAGGATAAAATCCAACCTCCTCTCCAGGACTTCAATTTCTTCTGAAAGCTTCTCCTTTCCCACTGGATTTCCATTCTTCCTCCAAACAAGCCCCACTCACCAACCCATCCAGGGCAGGCGACAACAATCATGGTACCAAGCAGTCTGGCTGCACCCATCCTGCATCCTTCTCATGCCAAGCTGTAACTCCCACCTCTGTCAATACACCTGAATTCTACCTGTCCTTCCAGAGCAGTGGTTCTCATGCCTCATTATGCATCACAATAAAAGTCAGGGAAATTTTAAAACACACAGATGCCCAGTGGGTCTGGGCTGGGGCCCAGGCATCGTCGTTTTCAAAGCTGCCCAGGTGATTCTGATATGAAGCCAAAAGGTTCACATATCCTCATGGTGCCTGGAAGCTCTGTCACTTCTGCTTTCCAATTAACACTCAGCATTATTTTGTAGTTTGGCGTTTCATGTGGGGTATCCTGCCTTCCCAACTAGACCAGGAACTCTATGAGTGCAGGAAATAAGCCTAACATGTTTATAAATACCTGGACCAATGTTGCACCCCACCCTGAGGTAGTCATGTATATTTGTGATGTGGGTTTTAGTCCTGATTCTCCAGAGAACATAATTTCATGGCAGACAGAGATGAATGACACATATTTTGGTATCGTCTCAGTGATGCCCAGCACCAACTGAGTACTCAATAACTATCTGGGGACACAACCAGCAAAAAGTAGGTGCTCACTAGTTACCGGAAGACTATCTGCATAACTAGGTCATCACTAAGAAGTCAATGTACACGCTGCCCAACATACATGCTATACAAACGACATCAGTAACATAGTTCCTACCACGTGAGTTCAATCCAGTGAACCTTTCCTGAGAACCAGCGATCAAGATACTGAAAGGAACTGGCTACCCTGAGTGGCAACGGCAGTGGTTCTTAATTTGTGTCAGGCATCTATGATGTCTAACCAGCATCCAATGGTCTGTGCCGCTCGGTTCCTCCTGGCTAGGGCTTCATGTCTCCATCACTCACAGCTCTCCGAAGGGGGCTCTGAACTGAAGCCAAAGAGAAGTCTGGCCAGATGTGCTCCTTAGGCTTCCTTGAATCTTTAAAAATGATCCATGCTTTAAAGGTTAAGAAGTGATCTGTGGCCCCTTAGGCCCCTGAGAAGCAAACCACCACAGGACCAGTGAGTGGGGCCATGGGAGCGGTCTAAGCTCTGACCTAAAGCTTCCCTCCACGCTGGCCAAAGGTGCCAGAGGCAGAACTTTAAGATGAGTATGTGATCCATTATCGGCTGCTATTACCGTCCTTCCATAGTCAAAAGAAAGAGTCTATTAAACATAATACATAAAATAACATTTAGTAAGGAAATCTGGATAATTACTTAGTAAAAAGGACATTGAGTCAGGTTCTAAGCCATTGCCCTGAATTGGGAATGGCATTACTTATGTCTTAAGTTAAATTGAGTAAAACTTCCTAAGCACTCCCTTAAAGAACACCTGTAAGTAATGAGTTGGAGTATCTCATCTATCCTGCTTTGTGCTAAAGTCCTGGAGAGTAAGCCAAGATTAGACTCAAGGTGACAAGCTCATTGGGGCCAGCATGGCGGAAGAGTTCCCCTAGTGCACTGGAATTGGTACAGACAGACAGAGGCCCATGAGTTCAGTCGATAACATATTTTCTTCCCTTTCCTGCCATTGATGGACATGAAAATGCATTCAAATTTAGAGTAGACAGAGAAGATGATGCGTGAGTACACTGTATGGAATCAGAGAACATTAGAGCTGATTAAGTTCCAGTAATAACACCACGATCACCAAAACCCACTGATCGCCACCGTCACACTAATTCCTGCCGTGTGTCTGGTGCAGAATAGGGTGATCTCATCCACCCCGTGACTTCAAGTATCACCTACATACTGATATAAACTCCCAAAGTTCTGTCCCCAGGCCTGACCCCTCCCCAGGAAGCCCTCCCAATTCAGTTACCTTCTTGACCCCTCCACGTGGACGGCTAACAGGCATCTCAAATTTAACACGTCCAAAACCTAACTAGTGATAAGCCCAAGCCCACTCCCTCATGACAACAAATGGCACCTCCGTTCCTCCCATTGTGCCTGCCTGACTCTCACATGGCATTTCTAATCAGCAAATCCTTTCAACTCTTCCTTCAAGACATCCAGAATGTGACCAGGCCTCACCACCCTCAGGGCAACCAGCCTAACCCTGAACTGTCATGACTGGTCCTCCTGTTTCCACTTTATCTTCCCTGCTGGTTTCCCCAAACACCACCACTACAGTGACCAATTTGACTTAAACTCGTCAAATTATGTTCAAAGCCTTCAATAGCTTCCCTTCTAATACAGAATAAAACCCAAGACTCTGACCGACCAGAGTCTAAAAGGCCCCTACATGACCCAGCCTCTGAAACAGCTCCTGACCTCATGGGCTGTGGTGCTCCCCTCACTTATCTGCCTCTCCCCCCGGGCCTCCTTGCTGAATGGCAGTTGCCAAGCACGCCCCTGTCTCCAGCCTCCGCGTGTGCTGTCACCTCCAGAGACGCCCAGATCGCTCAGCCCCTCACTTCCTTCAGATCTCTGCAGTAACACCACTCATCAGAGAGGCTGCCCCGGATCTCCCTGTATGGATCACATCCCCCACCTCATTCTCTCTCATTCCCCCCATGCTCTATTTGTCTCCATACTATTTACTGCTTCCTGAAGTAGACCTGAGTGTTTACTGCACCTCTCCCCACACACCACACAGGACCATGTCATCTCCACGAGAACATGCGTGACGTCTGAGTTTTTTTTTTTTTCTTCTGTCTTAGTCGCCGCTGTTTCCCAACAGGTAGAATGTAATAGACACGAGGGGAATATTTGTTGAAGGTATAAATGAACAAGTACATGGTTAGCACGTGCCAAATGTTAATTACTCTTATGTTAAGAGGCCTCCATTTGGGGTCAGCTCACAACATCAAAGTCAGTATTCTTTCATTACATGATTCTACCACTCAAAATTAACTTTTATAGCACTTTATAGTTAGTAAAGTACTTGCACACTACAAACTCCGTGATACAGGAAATGCAGACGGGCAAGACCAATAAGAAGGTGTTCACATCTAACCCGGGTCTCCTGCTTCTCCGCCCCACGATCTTGCTTCACACACATCCTCCCTGCTTGGGTGAGATGCTGGCTATACCAGACAGGAAGAGAAGGGCAGGCCTCGCCTTTCAAATGTTCACAGTGTCCAACCTGCACACAGATATGAACAGACACTCACAAGACTTAAGGATGACAAGTCACAAGTAAAATGCTCCCAGCAGTGGCATCTCTGGAGAAATAGGACATGCTGTTCCACATCCACAGAGGAGCGCGATCGATCGGCAGGAAGTGACCCTTCACCCTGCCACCCACTCCAGCCCTTCTCAAGGTTCTGGAACAGAAGCTGAGAGAACAGTGACAATTAAGATCAGAATAATAACAGCTAAACCCTGGCTGTGCCCATTGGAATCAAAAGAGGAGTTTGTTGAAAGTACCAATGGCTGGCCCACCCAAGACCAATGAAAGCAGGAGCAGCTGGAGCCTAGGCACCAGCATTTTGTTTCAAGCTCCTTAGATGATTAAAGGGCAGCTATTGTTGCCAAGCACTGGGGCAGAGCTTTACCATTACAAAGCGCTTTCACTTGCATTGTCTCCCTTCATCATCCTAAAGGTTTTGGGTGGTAGGTGGTTGGAGAAAAAGAAACAGACTCAGAAGGATGGACCGACACACCGATTCCTGGTTAGTTAACCAAAGGCAGAACTGGAGCCAAACATGGTCCAGAAATGAGCAGTGAAGTCTGAAGCAGTGCTTCCCAGACTCAGTGGGCTTACAAACCACCTGGGGATCTTGTTAAAATGCTGATTCCGCTTCAGGGGATATGGAGTGGGGACCAAGCATCTGCATTTCTAAAAAGCTCCCAGGAGATAGATGCTGATGGGCTATGGACCACACTCTTAGTAGCAAAGACCTAATACGCACACCTCAGCAGTATCTAAAGTGAATCCATTTTTGTTTCTCCATGTGGGGAAGGCTAGGAACCTTTCAACAGCTTGCTGGTGGTTTTCCCAGTTGGACCAAGTTCTAAACTATAATACGCAAGCTCAACCGCCAGCTGGCACTCCCAACCTCCTACCTGTGTACACTACATCAATCTCGTCGAATCCTGTGAAGCATTGTGCAGACTCCCTCACCACCACCACCACACACACACGCGCACACGCACGTATGCACGCACACACACATGCACAAAGCACACGTAGAAAACAAGACTACCGAGATCTCAACTACTTCACGGCTCTCACACAACCTGCCAAACAACCCCTTCTGTCCACTAAGGGGACACTGGCATTGGGTTCTCATGTCACCAGCAAAGATGGCCCCAACCATCATTCGTCAAGTTGGAATCGATTACACCCCGACACCACTCCATTCTCCGATATTACCCCTTTATTATTCAGTGGAGGGTACGCTATTCCCGAGGTCATTTTTAAATGTTTTGTGTGCCTTTTAAATATATATATAGACTTCAAGTGACTGCCTAAGATATTCCATTTTAGCCTTAAATCTTTAAATATACTTATGAATTTTTGACTCTAACAGATTGCTTAATGTCTCTTCCCTCATAATGGAAATAGATTCCAGGGAATCTTCATTAACTCTATCTCCTTGGGGCCCTCTCCTTGAGATGGCCTTCCGTCCGAGGATTCAGCCCCATGTTCGCTCACCATGAGATGTACTAAGGTCCCTGGGCCGGAGCGTGGAGCTGGGCCAGTCTGCATCAAAGGACAGAGGGGTCACGTTTCTGCTCACCTGGAACAGGTTTTTCTCCCACCAGTCTTTGAACCACCAAGAGCTGGAACATTCCCCAAGTAGCTAAAGACTATTTGCCCTTCAGGTCTCAGTCTTGAAGGCTTGGTCTCCCCTCCTCAGCCCAGCCCTCTTCACTGAACCTCTACAGCCCCTAGTTTGAAACACGCAATTCAGCAATTAATTAAACACAACCATGTGATAGAAAGGTCTTGTCTCCCCAGCTGGGGAGGGCTTGGCCCATTCCATATGCACTCATGGGTCCGGTTTGATGCTGTGCACGAGCTCAGGTAACTAACTGCTGATTGCCTTCCAGAGCTGACAGGGGATTTGTCTGGTACCAACCTGCTGCCACTGCATATTCAGCTCCGACCTTCAAGCAAGTTGCCAGTTCTAAGAATGCCCTGGCATGACCACCAAACCTCACCACTCTTTGCTGCTGCCAAGTTCCTTCCCTCTTTACCTAAGAACGACTGAACACCTAAATATGATCCAGGAAAAATTATAACAACCCAAACGTTTCCAGTCCAAGATCATGGACACCACAAGCAAGCAAGGAGAGGCAACTCAATATTGTAATACCCTCTACTCAGAAAATCAAAGAATTCCTCCCGTGTATGCTGTAATGGCAACTCCTCCCAACCCAAGAAAATAACAGAAGGGGAAGAATCTATTCATTTTCTCCCTAAAAGCTTGAGACAGGAAAGATGACTACTACCGTTCCTAAGGCTGGTCGTCATTTCAGGCTCAAACCTAAGAAAACCTGGCTCGTTGTGTTTACCCCTTGTACATGCTTCTGAGATTACATCACTTGCTAGTATTTCATATTCTTTACCAAGCTAGTCGTTAAATTTCTTGGACAGAGGCTGATTCTGTCTCAGCTTCTCAAACTTCCATAAACCTCCTTGGAGTGGGGATTTCCGTTTCCTATCATTTGACATATGTATGGCTCACTCATTCTTAGAAAGTTTGCATTCAGATACTTCTCTTCATAATCATTGATCTTTATGCTACAGCCTAACTTTCTGTGCCACAGTTAGAGTGGACAGATGAAAAGGAATTCTCAAACAAATGGGTAGTGATGTGTTTTCAAAGAAAATATCTCTAAACCAGATTGCAGAAAAACACATTTTTATCCTAATATCTATTTTTCAGCATCTTGCTAAGTTCCCCTTAATATTTACCAAAATCTGGACAAGTGGGTATTCCATTTTCCATCCCTGTGAGATATTAAATAGCCACCCCAAAATGAGCAGGATCTGACAGCACAAATTTGTGTCTATTGATGACCCAGTTGTTATTTGTACATTTGAAGTATGACATCTTTACTCCTCTGTCATGAAGCAGAAGTAATTAAGAATAATCAAGTGGGTGTTAATTGGATATAATGAAACCATCTCCAGCCAGCCTGAGCCTACTATTTGCCTCCTACTAATAATTATGAACACTAAACCCTCATGCTAAGCTCCTTCTTTTTACAGAAGCCAAACAGAAATACAGTATTTACTCAGCTAATGGCTTGTTTTGTCTGCGATTTAGTCTGTTCTAAGCTAGGAAATTCATAATTTGCCAAGCTGTCACCAGCTGCTGGGCCCAGACCAGGGATGCAGGATTCTTTGTGACAATAATTCAGTGTATGTCATCTGAAACGAAAGGACAGATATTAAGTCGACCTCCAGCTGCAACTATACCTAGAGTGTAAATGCCAAAAAATCAAAGTTCTAAGTTTGTAATAGTCGAAACTACCTGTGGACAGACCATGCACTCATTGGATAGAGTCTGCACATATAACTCACAGAAGGCCTCCATTTTTCTCTTTAGAACTATCTCCAGGCCACTGCTACAGAGCTGGAGACTGGCCTTTGAATCCTATTACTTTCGGAGCCTCTTTGGCTGCTGGATGACTATTATACAGTAGTGAACTAAAAGTGTCTTATCGAGAGTGACCATTAGAAACGTATTACTGGCCGTTAAGCAGATGATTAGATGTTTTTAAAGAGCTCTCACATAGTAATAGAATCCACAGCCGCTGACTGTATTTATTACTCTCCCAAGAAAGTGGAAAAAATAAAAAGACTGAATGTTTGTTCCTGACGCAGTTAATTTCATTTTCCCAGGATCACCAAAAGGTCACATGTAGATGAAAAACTGGCAGCTGGTGACAGGGTTTTAAAACAGACTTTAAAACAAGATGATTAATGTTCATTTCTTTCCTTCCTTATCAGAACTCACCTAGGTGGGATTCCAAATAAAGACCCCTTGCCTGATGGTAGTAGAATCAGAATTATAAAACAGGTAGGCATGTAGACCAGAACTTGGCAAGTAAAGGGCCAGATAGTAAATGTTTTAGACTTTGCAGACCATAACGCTTATGTCACAACTACTCAAATCTGAAATTATGGCATTAAAGTAGCCACAGATGATAGTAAATGAATGGGCATGTCTGTGTGCCAATAAAACTTTATAAAAACAGGTAGCTACAGGATTTGGTCTATGGGTCATAGTTTGCCAGCACCTGAGTTAGACCACACTGAAACCTGCTAACTTAGGGATGACATTTGTGGGGGAATGAACTCGCCTACCCAAGCCTCCATCACTAACCCCTATGTTAATTCACAATTAAAAAGACATCTCATTTTCTCCAATAAATACATTTCTGAACATGTGATTGAATCATTATGTTCTAAATGGCATCCTACTTTTCCATTAACACATAGTTTTATGTGAAGTTTTATCTTCATTTTGGGACTGAACTATGATGAATGGTAGTCAACACCCTTCTACTCAGAGTGAGTATTGTTATAAGACTTCATAAACACACATATTATTTTGCTAATATTTATATACTTACAAATATAAATATTACATGTATAAATATAATATTCCAATGTAACATATGTACATATTATATGTGAGTATTTATATATAAATCACCTCTTCTGTCTCCCTTGTTCATAATTTCAAATACCGAGTTTTCTTAAAGGTAGACCATCTAATTATTTGGTGAATGAAATCTGTCCATTCTAGGGCCTCTATCCAATAGGGGTACGTTAAGTTACTACAACAGACATATATATACCTTGGATACTGCAAAATCCCAAAGGATTTTATTGAACTTTAAGGCAAACTGGAAAAGCACAATGACCTAGTAGTGAAGGACCCTAAAGTTTTAGTCCCAATTCGTTTCGCTAAATAACTGTATGACCAGGACATATAATTTAACCTCTCTGAGGCCTTAGTTGCCTCTGAAAAATAAATGAGTTGAATCAGAGGATGGCCAGAGGCACATTCAAGCTTTCATACTCTCTGATCAGTGGTTAGAAAACAGCTTAATTAGCTCATTTGATTACAGGATAATATTGAGGCCAAAGGAGCAAGTTAAATAGCCATGCAAAGCTAGCTCGTTTTAAATACAGCAAAATACTGCTGCACAGGTTACAACTCAACCTGGTTGACTGGGGGAGTGTGGCTCATTCAGTCCTTCTCAAATCAACACAGATGATACGTGATTGTAGTAAGTCAGAAACAGCTTTATATGACCAACAATATCAGTAATATTTTAATATAATTACAACTATTGGACAACACAACCAGGTAATTCACCTGGCTTCTCTCCAGTGATGTGGTGAAGGACCTTGTCTTCCTAGTGTGTCCCCGGCTAGTCCACGGTCCAACTCTGCATGACCAGAGTGCAGCATACACTGTGTGTGACTCACTATGCAAGTATGACAACACCCGAACTGGTCTACACACAGTTTAACAAGACAAATCCAGTGATCACACGCTTGGGTGTCAAACGACACCCAAAGTCTCTAAGTGCTTCTGTTCCGTTTCTGTACTATCTTCTCATGGACTGGTAGCCATTTGCAGACCAGCCATCAACAAGTAGACAGGGTCCCCTGGTTGTCACTATCTCATATGCAGAAGAGATTTGAGCTCCAGCTCACAGCTGGAGGGAAAACAAAATCCAACACACTACCGCCAAGTTTCTTATTCTCCTTTTCCAGGTCTATATTCTCTCCTTACCTCCCAGTTAACCTTAGAAAGTCCAACTACCCATCTTCTATGTCGTAGTTTTTTATTCATGCATCTATTCAACAAACATTTCCTGACAGCTTCTATGTTCCTGGTACATGAACGCACTTGGGAACCAGTGGTGAATAAGACAGATTTGGTCACTGCTCCAATGTATAACAGTTGGTGAGTTTCTTTACAAGAGGTGTGTCCTATTCACATGTATTTATACCGTGTGTATTTTTATTCCTTAGAGTGTGGAAACAGTACGTCTTATCCAAAATTCGGCATCACTTCCCCATACTCGGTCCCAGTTTATTAAACATCAGATATTCAGCAGACAATCTGATGCCTTTGGAGGTATCAAAAAGAACGAGATGTGGTCATTGTCCTCAAGGAGCTTACAGCTTAGAGGACTCTTCCACGGGATCTTTCCAGTGGGTGAAGAACCCACACATCAGCATTATTTCTATTTCCATAGGTTCTTTGAGGCTGCCTCTAAACACATGGATAATGCACCAAGAGCTCCCAACTCAGCCTGCTTGAATACCCAGCAATAGTTACAGGACATAGTATGCTCAAGCTGAAAGGGTCCACAGAGACCTTCTAACATTGTACTGATCAAAACACTGGGACCTGGAAAGGTGAAGTCACTTGTCCAAAGTCACACAACTAGTAGGTAAAAATAAGCCCTGAGGGCTTCCCTGGTGGCACAGTGGTTGAAAGTCCGCCTGCCGATGCAGGGCATGCGGGTTCGTGCCCCGGTCTGGGAAGATCCCACATGCCGCGGAGCAGCTGGGCCCGTGAGCCATGGCTGCTGGGCCTGCGCGTCCGGAGCCTGTGCTCCGCAACGGGAGAGGCCACAACAGTGAGAGGCCCGTGTACGGCAAAAAAAAAAAAAAAAAGCCCTGAGAGGATCATGTTCAAAGTGGGGTGATGAGGTCCAGCTCCAGAGTTGGCAGCACATTTGGGAAGGGAGCCTGCCAGGTGTGCCAACAACCCAACTTCTGCAGGGCTGCTTCAATTAAGTACATGGAAGCAGGGTGAGGAAGTCTGGTGATGCTCTAAGAGGCCCTGGGTAGGCCAGCTGTCCTCTCCAGGTCTTCTGGCCTCATGACTTCCATGATCTTAAAGGTCCCTTCAGCTCTTAAGCTCTACTGTGGAAACACAGACTTTGGAACACTAGGTAGCCTAACTCTACTTTGGAAATCTAGGTAGCCTACTAGAAAAAAGCAGACTGCGCAGGATACGTAGGTGACAATCATGCCATTACAATCAGGACCTGCCTCGCTCCTTTAAACAGAGACAGTCAGGTTCAGATCATAATGAAATCCAGAAGCTTCCAACACTCCTAGCTTTTGGTCTAGCCACAAACTTATCCATGATCTCATCCGAGCTAGCCCTAAGTCCTACCAGCTTCCGACCTTCTTCTGCTTCTCCATCTGCCTTGCCTAGATCACAGGACTCATCACCTGGTGCTGTTCTCCCACTAAGACCTTGAACTCCTCCTTGTCTACAATTCACATTGTCCAGCCTCCAGCAGCCCTGAGAAAATGGCCTTCTGGATCCTACCTAGACCAAAGGATCCCACCTCACTTAAACCTTCCACGCATAACTGGGGATTTGCTCAAATTATCCACAATTCACATGCTAACATCCACCCCACACACAGACACACACAGTCACCTGCCCTTCCAATTACCGGTGTAACAGCAGAGGAGAGCTTTCACTGAACTCTACTATGAAAGTTTCCATTGATTCAACACCTACCTGTCCAAACCTAAGAGGTCTTTCAATCCAGTAATGAGCTTCAACATTAGATCTACAAATGCTCATGCATGCCCTGTAAACTGAGATGAACCGGAGGTAGCCAAGAAAAAAAAAAAAAAAAACCGAAAGCAGCTTACGGATGGTCAGAATTCCTCCTTAGACCTCCAGTTTCACAACAAATGCTTCACAATGAATAGCTTGATGAAGACAGGGTTCTGCACCACAGCAAGAATCTTTCTTTTATTTGGCAAGCAATGAAATCATTAAGGTAATATATCACTATTCCCGCTCACAGAATCTCCTTGTGTCATCTCCTTCAATATGCATGCAAGCAGAAGACACATGCCTATTTTCTCTTACTTCTGGAAGTTGTAAATGTAGGGAAATTGTCATCATTAAATTGAATACAATGGTCCCCCCACCCTTTCCCTTTCATTTTCTCACTGGGCACCTTGGCTCTGCCTGACACATACCTTGTAAATGTCAACACAAAAGTATGTCCCAAAGACCAATGGGCAGAAAGTTCTGATTACCAGCAAAAATCCATCATGTGATACGGAACATTCACCCCTGCAGCGAGAGGAAATGATAATTGCCTTTGCCTTGTGAGGTAGAGAAGCTGACCTCAAAGCGTCTCCGGTGGAATTAACGGGTCCTGAATATGGGTGCAGACAAAGGCCACCAAGCCCAACACGCCACCAGACACCCTCACCTCCAAGGTGTGCTGCTGGGGACCATGGACAGCTCTAATTAAAGCCCAGCCTCCCCACTCCCACATCTCAACCCTGAACCAGGAACCTCTCGCCAGGCCAAGATGAACCCCAGAAAGTCCCCAGCCAGGGCTAAGGGAGGGCTCACACCAGGAAGCCAACCCCTCTGGGGCAACAGGCGGGGAACACAGCACGTGAGCTCTGCCCAGGGAGGCCGGGCTGGTTTGCTGAGAAGGAGAAGGTGTAGCCTTGATGTCATCAGCATGTAGCCTGAGAGGTCAAGGAGAGAGCTCTGAGCTACCAGCAGGCTGAGCCAGCAAGGGAAGGAGGAGGCTTCGTGACCTGAGGAATTCTGCAGGAGGCCTTGCCATCCTTGGGTTGTCAGAGGCTGTCATTGGGCCACAAGGACTGTTTGGCCTTGAGCATCAGTTATGTTATGTAAATTACACTTAATGAAAGTGCGGCCTTGGTCCATAAAAACTTAACAATGCATTTGTCTTCATTTGAGCAGTCCCCAGCAGCCACCACCTCCCTTTACAGACCACATTAACGGGGCTTTCACCACACGTCCCTGTCTTCCACGGCCACCGTCCGGAGGACCCCAGAAGAGGGAAAAGGGTTGGCTCACACTTAATAAGACAAACGTGCCACTGTGGAGCTGGCATCCGGTGGCCCAAGCACACATGCAGGACGACGAAGCAGATGCAGCCGTGCCCGTCCCTCCTCCCCCGGTACGCTTTGTGAACGTCATTCAGATGGCTGGAAAAGATAAAATTTAGTTTTGCATTCCTGAGAGCTGGATGTCACCTCTGATTCATCGGCCAGAGTTTATTAAGTGCCTCCTGCATACACAGTACAGAGCAAAGACATATATCTCTCTCCTGACAAGCAGGCAACAGTGTCTGACTCTAAGACACCCCATCGTGCGATGCCCACAGCAAACTTTAGGTACCCTCTAGCTGCTGTTCTCAGTTCTATGCCAACCACCTTTAGAGAAGGAATCTCAAAGATAAGAAGTCAGTCTGAAATCCCCTGCTCCAAGTTTCAATACAGGTCCCCAGAGTTAAAAAGGAAAGGAACTGGGATTGTTACTGTGACAAGAGGAAGTTTGGTGTGGCTTGGCATGAACCTAGTCACTATAATTACTAAACATTTTTAAAAGGCAAGTTCCTCCGCATAGACTGTAAGGCCTTCCATGGACTAATCCTCCCCACCTGCCTCAGGCCCAGCACTGTCTCTCTCACCATCTCTGCAGCCGCAATGGCCTCTTCCCAGTGCGTCGCCATCACCCAGCTCCCTCCAGTCAAGAATCTGGTACTTGCTGTTGCCTCTGCCTGCAGTGTTCTTCTCTCTCCTCTTTCCTAACTAACTCCACCTCCTTCAGCATCCAGAGAGACATCACTTCTTCAGGAAGTCTTTCCAAATCTCCCTAAGTCAAAATTAGTTCCCAGCATAGTACCATGTCCTTTCTCCCAGCCCCAAGTCCAGTTGTGATCTGACATCCACTGGTGTCAGTGTTTGTGTGATTATTTAGTGACCCTCACCTCCATGAGACTGTAAGCTCCATGAGGGAGGCAATCACGTTTACCTTTCCTGACCACCAAACCCTTAGCACCAAGCACTAGGAGGCAGCTAAAGCAATTACTGAATAAATGTATACACTCACGCATACATATATACATACATATGTAACAGTTCTCCTCCAAGACTATGGAAAAAAATAACAAGAGAACTGAACTCACATTCATTGGACAGGAAGAAGAAATGAATGACCATTAAGTGATGCAACCCTAGAAAAAGCTACCAAGAGAAGCCAGGTGGACGCCAGGTAAAAACATCTTTAAGAAGGGATCATCCCTTCCAAACAGGACAGCGGGCAGATGCATCACGTGATCTTTTGTGAGCCTTGCCATTCCTGTGTTTTCTGTCCTACAGCCTGACTCTTCCACCATGGCGACCCCACATGTAATCACCTGGTCTGGAAGCATTTCTGCTCCAAGTGTAGGTTCAACCAACAGCTTTCACACCTACTCTGTGTTGTGTCTCTTGGCTCCCAAGAAGAATATGAATTCTTTGGTTTTCCAGGCAGCAAAACGCAGGAAATAACTACAACGAGGCGCCAACCCGGCAAATACTGGTTTCCTGGAAGCTGAGGGCCAGAAAGAGTTGGGTGCCCTGCCCCGAAGCCTATTAGAAGAAAGGGCAAAATTCCCAATGAAAGGATATGCTTGCAAAGCTCCTCTCTCTTACGTGCATATCAAAGGAGTTTCACTGACTTGTTGGAAAAGGAGTTTATCCCAGTTTGTTCGTCTCACAAAGGAATTGTGTGAATCCTATTTGACCCCTGAATTTCCAATCTAGGTTATGAATTTAGCTAGCTTTGAAAATGTTTTAGGGCTTAACACAGAAATTTGTAAAATGTCAGCGCGAAAATTTTAATTGAGTTATTAGCAATATCTCTTCTTTGAATGACCTTTTAGTACTCCTTATAACATATCACCTCCTTTTACTACCTTCTGGCTGACAGTTTCTAATATATTCCTTCTTCCTAGACGATATCATCTGTCCTTGGGCGGAATTAACTAAAGCACTCTACATTCAGAAGCTGACATTAATCCAGAGCCCCAGATTTGTAACAGCTGCTGGTATAAACACTGGGTTTTAACAATGACCAGAAAAAATGCATACTACTCATTGGACACCGATGACCCGCAGACAAAGGAATCAGAGTGACAAACAGCAATGATTTTGTTTTTGTTTGTTTGTTTTGTTTTTGCGGTACACGGCCCTCTCACCGCTGTGGCCTCTCCCGTTGAGGAGCACAGGCTCCGGACGTGCAGGCTCAGCGGCCATGGCTCACGGGCCCAGCTGCTCCGCGGCATGTGGGATCTTCCCGGACCTGGGCACGAACCCGTGTCCCCTGCGTCGGCAGGCGGGCTCTCAACCACTGCGCCACCAGGGAAGCCCAGCAATGATTTTTTAAAAAAAATTTTAATTGGCTTAAATATATCTACTGCACAATCTAAGGGGATACTGCGAGCTTCATGGAATTTTTATATTTCTCTTAAGAATCACTTTTTTATATTTCTCTTAGAAGCAGCTAATCAAAACAGGCAATTATAAGGATGAATGGCAAATAAGTTGTTTGTTCAAGTAACTTTCTGATACTCAACAAAGGAAATACAAAAAAAGTTCAGTCCCATATTCTTGGTAACCCAGATATTTTGCATCCTTCCAAGAAATGGAAAAAGTAAATCAACATGGCATATAGATACGGAAAGGTACATTCAGAGTCGAAAATCACCAAACAGGGAAGAGATAAATAAAACCCTTCCCCACAAAATTCCCAACTCCAGTGGTTCCTCGTAACAACCTCAAGGCACCCAAACCCATGTCCTGTTGTGAAAATGATCAACAAACGGATGAGAGGCTCCAATTTTTCTCTGCCTCCTCTGGGTCTCCTCCCCCAGACTTTACAGCCAGTTGGAAACAGGCACGTATACGTCAGTGCAGCAACAAGCAGTGACATCCATAGGGACCCCAAGAGCATTTTCCATCAGCATAGCTGTGTCATTTAGAATCTGAGGTGGTAACGACCACCGTGAATACCACGCTGCTGACGCAGGTCCTGGGGCCCGAGGTGGCTGATAATTAAAGTGTGGCTACCATCATCGAGTGGTGGGAACCCAGTGGCAGGAAGAGGGAGTTTCTAAGAGTAAAGGAATCTACAAGCGGGGCTAGCAGAAGCAAAACTCTACAGAAGCCACGTGGGTGTCCCCTTTCCTGGTGCCTCACACCTGTGGTCCCTACACTCTGGACTCGCTGACCCTGTGAGAAAAAGCCAACGCCCTCCTCAGACCACCTGCCACCCAGCATGACCCACCTCATGAGATGGCTGCTGCCGTTGCCTTAGGACACTGCGAAGGGTTGGCAATAAGGTCACACCTCTGCAGGCAGGGGATGGAGGATTCACCTGCACAGCAAGGTTATCCCCATAAGTAGTCACCTGGGGAACAGGTATGTCTGCAAGTGAGAAGCAATATCCGAGAGGACTGACCTGAGTAAGTGGGAGAGAAATAGCACTGCCCTTGGCCTGGAGCTGGAAGGTCCAGTGTCTACACGGGTGCTCCTCGTGCTGTGAATTAAGGAAAGCATCCACCACACAGAAGCAAAAGCCACGAAGAGAGGGCCCCGGTGGACTGGAACAAACCTGACCATGCCAAGAGCCCTGGGAGGCAACTGGTCAGGGCAGAATCAGAACCCTGGGCTCTGTAAACTAGACTAACTCAACTCCTGGTACCCTCTTGATATCCCTCTGTTATCTCTGAAAATTCGTCCCGTCTGTTTCATTTGTGCCAGGATAGAGTGAGAAAATAACTTATGTCAGGGACCAGTGTGGCTGCATCAAACACAAGAAAAGCAGGGCAGGTGGATCACCAGCTCCTCCCTTCCAAGAGAGTCCCACTAACAGCGGAAGGTTCTAAGTTTCACTTTTTACTGAGTAAGGCAGTATCTCCTTATACTGTCTCCAAGTATTCAAAACTTACCCATACTATTACCCTCTAAGCTACTTTGCCTCTTGGACTAATCTAAACCCAGGTAATAGGTCTAATTATATATACCATCCGAGTAATGTATTTCATGGACTCATTGATCCACTCAACTTAATGCTCACTTAGCATAAGCCCAGCACTGCATTAGGCATAGGAAGTTTAAGTACAAACAGGATGTGGTTCGCACCCTCCAGGAGCGCTCACACTAACTAGAAAACAGCCTGGAGATAGAACTTTACCTTAAGAGGGTAATTCCATTGGTGGGAATTTGAGGGACTATGTCACCCCTGGTGGCAAAAGCATTTTCATTCAGGGGGACGCTTTGGAGGATGCCGAAATCACAGCAAGAAAGCAGATGCCTCCTCTGCCCAGGCATGATGCCACCCTGCTATGTAAGACTCCATGTTTCAGGAAGAGATGCAGGGAAGGAAACTGACTTTCTGGTTAGGAAATCCCTTAGGGAGGAAGGGGGATGCTGACGTTACAGAGGTAATGAGCAATCCACCACACAGAAGGTAATGAGTTCCACCAGTCCTGGCCTTGCAGAATGAAAGGCTGAGATGGCGGTCAAGAATCTGAACCTCCAGGTAACCGCCACTCTTCCATCCCTGAAACACATGAGCTGTGAAGTGAATCCCGGCAGCTACAACACACACATCACCATGGTCCAATGAGACTGGGGCTGGTGGATGGTCAAGTAATCGATACCAGCTCGCAAGAGCTTCTAGGCAGATGGAGACCTGATACTGAATAAATACCCAAGGTTATATTCCCTGCCTACCTGCACGTGCGCACACAGGTATAGCACGCGGACAGCCTTGTGTCCAGGGAGCTGAATTAATAGAAAAGATGAAGGCAAAAATGTGAGTTGAGCAGCTCTGCTTCTTTCCATTCGTGGAGCAGGGGAACTCACCTTCCATCATTTATCCTATGTCATTACTATGTATTTTTATATGCTTTATAACGCTCGGCTCACTGGGTGGTTTTGGGCATCTGACAGTACCACTAAAAGTTCTGCCAACATTTTACAGCGTAGTATTACAGAAAGAGCATTAAATTATGGAGACAAAAATACCTGGGTTTCTTTGAAACTTAACTCTACCTCTTATTCACAGCGTGACCTTAGACAAGTCCCTAAAACTCCTGGGCCTCAATTTCCTCATCTGTAAAGCAGGGTCATTACTTCATGTGGACCAAAATCACAGAGTTGCTATGAGGTCATCTGACGTTACAGAGAACAACATACTGGTAAATATAACTCATTTTTTCAGTGACCTGCCCCATTTAAAAACTTTTATCTCGTGTAGTTTTCAGGTGTCTAGATACCGTGCCCTTTTCCGTTTCTCTGAGAACGTTTGTGATGAAACTGTAGAACTCCCCTTTAGTTTTTTTGCCTTTCAGAGCCTGGGCCCATGAGATCACAACCATCCTTCTGGGATCTTTCTAAAGTGAACATGTGATTGTCTCCTCTAAGGCTTTTTGGCTGTACTTGAGCTTGAACCCCTTCTTTCCTCCCTCTTTACTTCACGGGTTCTTTCTTATTAATCAGATTAACTCATTCATATGGCCCCTTCACTGAAGCACCTCTCAATCTCAGGGGGCAGACTGGGGGTTGGAAGGAGGTGGTGGGTGTGGGGATGAGGGACAGGGCCCAGGAGAGGACGTGGATGGGTCTCTCTAACACTTCTATAAATTCCACCAAATGACAGAGGAACGACCAAGGGGTGTTTTGTTCCGACCCAAAGCACACCACTCGGTCTTTTGACCCCTTCTGGGGACTTCCCTCCTCCCCTCCCCACATCAGATCTGATGCTACATGGGGACAGAAAAGTCATGGTTGTTCACAATTCTGCCATCTCTCCTTGCTGCTACTCCCTGCTGATGACATGAGCTGGAAGGCTGCCAGAGCTTAGAGAGAAAAACTCACCAAAATGCTCATAAAGCCACTTAGAAATCTATGAGCATGACCAACACACTAAATAATAATTACTCACATCTGTATTCCCTGCCAGTCTTCACATAAATGTAATCTGCTCCGAACGAGTCACCTGGCTTTCAATGCCTGAGAGCCACAGTCCTGGGATCCTGACACAGTAAACCACACACCTCACACCTCGGGTTTATAACAGAGACACTGCTGTGAACTGAAGCCCCAAAGTACAAAGCCACTTGAATTTTTTAAACATTTACTCCAAACCTTTCATTATGGGTTGTATCCTTCTCACATATTTCATCAAGCCTTTTCTCTACTCTTTGAGTTAAATCTCGATCACTAAAAGGAATGATTTGAAGGCAATAATGTAGAAACAAAAGGGGGAGATTAAACACAAATTAAGCTTCCATTGTACTGTTTTTCCAGACTGAATTAAAGTGATTGAGCTAACTTTGGTGGAAAGTAAATTTTAAAGCTGTTGGGAATGATAGAACGTAAATTGGATTAGACTATTTAAATATTTTACAAATAACTGAAATTGGCATCCTTATAAGTTATGTCCCAACATTCATGTTCAAACATAGCGCATCACGCTGACTGGCTCTGGATCTATATCTTTCCTTCTGCTTGATATTTCTTCCATTACCAGAAATTCACACCAAGACAGGTCAGGGGGGCACCAGTTAAGATGATGCGAATGAAAAGGCATGATGGTATGATTTAACCTATTCAGATTAATTCATTCCAACAGATATTTACCGATGACAGCGCACTGAGCACGCTACTGGACACGGTGAGGAAGGAACCAGCCTTGCCCTGAAGGTGCTTACCATCTCCCAGAAGGAAGGGAGACAAGCCAAATAAAACTGTGCTATTTTAAGCAGCATAATACAAGTGCATAACATGCAAGAAGTGGGGGGCGGGGGGGGGGGAGGGAAGGTGGCAGGCTGGGGAAGACTTTATGAAAAAGAGGAGATTTATGCTGAGTTCTGAAGGATGGGATTTCCATCGGTAAACACTGCAGGAAGCATGTTTCAGAAGCAAGAAAGGAATAAACAGCCTCACTTCATGGGCCTGGGGAAACATGGGACATATTTAGAAAACTGAGAATGGAACCATCCAAAAGGAGCCAGCATGCTGGAAAAGTAGGGAGATATTTTCCCATTCAACCAACATGTATTGATTATCCATCTACCCATAACATGTATGGGGAAACGTAAAGAAAAATAAAGCAAGGTCACTTCCCTCAAGGAATTTGCATTTTAGCAGCGAAAACGTGTAAATAAATAAAAAGAAAGTAGAGAGCAAAAAGTACCACACAGGGGTACAGACACACGGTTTTGTAAATTTAGTGGAGGGAAAGGTCATTACCAAGCAGCCAGGAAAAGAGCCTCGAAGGATGGAAACGTGAGGAGGCACACAACCTTTCATTCATTCACTCACTAGAAATACACATTTACATTTAGTTTCCTCATGCACTGGATATCGAGCACAATAATGCAAACCAAGATGAACAAGACAGAGCCTCTTGCCTCAAGGAACTCAATTTCACTGGAACAAAGGGTGAAGTTAAATAAAGAAGGATAACACTGGGGAGACAGGCTGGTATCCAAACGGACAGCCTAGCACTTCAGAACACAGCGGTCCTATATTGGGAAGGCCTGTGAAGCCACTGAAGACGTCTGGAGAGCAGCTTCTAGAAGACTGCTCTGTGTCTTAGCTCGAATCCCCCTGAAAGCAGAGCCTGTTTTGAGCACATAGGTACAGGGAGTTTATTTGGGAGGTGATCCCAGAAAGCAGGAGAGAGAGAAAGAGAGCATGGAGGAGGAAAATCCACTATCAGGGTGCACTGTCGAGGTCGCTGCTCCTGGCAATGGGGTCCAGTACACCTAAGGACCACAGAGGAGCCCTCCCAGAACTGTCTGTGTGATGGGCAGGAGGCTGGGCAATTATCCATTAGCTTCAGTTCCCCATTGGTTGAGGGTTGCCCCTGCTGTGGACACTGGCTTCCTTGTACTTCCACGCTGAGCTTAGCTTATGCACTGATTCGCATGGCTCCTGGGAAGGTCCTGGGGTAGAAAGCAGAAAGATTCATGGAGTAACTTGAGGTGAGACACTGTCAGCAGATGTCTGAACGCACACGGAACCGTGCAATGCAGCTGTGACTAAAACCAGAGGTGTACTAAGGGGATGTGATGGGGGCCCCCAAAATGTTTGCTGGAATCAGGCAGCAGCCTGCAGGCAGGGTAGGGGAGAAGGAAAAGCGCCAAGAACAACAGTCACTGTCTAGGCTGGGAAAGAGAAAGATAACGGGGGAACTGAATAAAGATGGTGGGACTGGTGAGGAGGGCATGGATGCCACAATCATCATCAAGGATTTAAGCTACTAATTAGCTGTTTGGAGCTAAGGAGATGTATCATAGGTAACTGAGGTTCTAAACCTCCAAGACTGAGAATAAGATGGTGTCATGAACAGAAGGTTCAACAAACATGAGAAGAGCAGCTAAGAGAAGACGATGCCCAGGAGAAAAACGGAAATACAAGACTACAGTTTGGGAAAGCGTGAACTGGAAATTATCAGCATAGAGACAGTAGCTGAATTCACAGTTTTGCTAAGAGGTTTATATAAGAAAGAAAAAAACAAGTAAAGGTTAGAAACTAGAGAAATGTCTACCTTTAATGAATGGGAAGGGAAGACATGATAAAACAGAACAGGAGACATCACAGTGTCAAAGTATATAGAAAACAGAGAATTTCAGGAATGAGAGTCTGGTCAACAAGGTGCAATGTACAAGAGAGGATGGATAATAAAAACCCAGAAGCACCCACTGAATGTGGTAATTGAGAATCACAGGAAAGCTTCAAGGACGTGTTCCAGTAGGGATCAGGCTAGCTCCAGGATCCAGTTGACCAAGGTGTAAGGAATAAGGGAGAGGGAGTCAGTCTTTTTCAATGGGGGTTCCTCATATCAATCAGAGAATGTGCTTTCTGTGACTATTTTCTCAATTCTTCCACAGGTGGTACATAACGAATACCTTTCTAAATACACAAAAGTTACTATCAATGCCTTAGGACAGGGGTCAGCAAAGTTACTCTATAAAGAGCCACATGGTCTCTTGAAACTACTCAACTCTGCCTCGGTAGCACCAAAGCAGCCATAAGCAAGAAGATGGAGTGTGGCTACGTGACAATAAAACTCTAGTTATAGACACTGAAATTTGGATTTAATATATTTTTCATGTGTCAATAATTGTTCTTTTTAACATTGTTTTTTTCAAGCTTTAAAAAAATGTAAGAACTATACTTAGCTCATGAGCCCAACCAAAACAGGTGATGGGCCAGATCTGGCTCTCAGGTGACAGTGTGTGCCCATCCTAGAACATCAGAGCTTAGTTACCACCTGAGCCCCAGGTGAGAAATGCTGGCAGACACCTCGAATAACAAAGAGGCAAGAGAAGAGGAGACAACAGTGTAAGGGGGAATTACGATCAAGAATTTGTTAAAGAGTAGAGAAAATGTATGCATAGTGACAGAGGTAAAGAGGAAATTTTCTTTGGAGAGGAAAAATCGAAGACACATGGGCTTCCCCGGTGGCGCAGTGGTTGAGAGTCCACCTGCCAATGCAGGGGACGCGGGTTCGTGCCCCGGTCCGGGAAGATCCCACATGCCGCGGAGCGGCTGGGCCCTTGAGCCATGGCCGCTGAGCCTGCACATCCGGAGCCTGTGCTCTGCAACGGGAGAGGCCACAACAGTGAGAGGCCCACATACCGCAAAAAAAA
>NW_020171830.1:832926-853018 GCF_003031525.2 Neophocaena asiaeorientalis asiaeorientalis
AAAAAAAAAAAAAAAAAAAATCGAATACACGTGAGAAAGTGGAGGAAACCGGTGGATCAAAGTCCTAGATGAGGATGGAGGATGAGCCCAGCGAGGGAGAGGCGTACGGCTTTCTCTGAGATGCAGACTGAGGAGGAACAGCAGCCGCAACCAGATCAGGGAGGACCAGGAACGCCAACCCGAAGGGGTCACACTCCATCAGGTGAGCAGTGAGCAGCTGCCAAAGGTGTTTAGGCTGATCAGTGATGCACTGTGTCTCCCTACCACAGACTGAATGAGTAAGCAGCCACTCCGAGTATGCATATTTACATTATGTAGGTCTGACCAGAAGAGAAGAAGGTGAAAGTATGTGATAACGGACTCTCGACCTCAAAAATCTACCACACCCGGGCTTCCCTGGTGGCACAGTGGTTGAGAGTCCGCCTGCCGATGCAGGGGGCGCAGGTTCGTGCCCCGGTCTGGGAGGGTCCCACGTGCCGCGGAGCAGCTGGGCCCGTGAGCCATGGCCGCTGGGCCTGCGCGTCCGGAGCATGTGCTTCGCAACAGGAGAGGCCACAACAGTGAGAGGCCCGCGTACCGCAAAAAAAAAAAAAAAAAAAAAAAAAAAATCTACCACACCGAAATGTGTTCTGGGAAGGAAAGGTAAGACAGACAGACATACTCAAATACAGCTAGTTCAATATAGCCATATGTAAATGTTTTCTCAGCCTCAAGAATCCGAATATCGCACATAGCAAGAGACCATGACCCGGGCTTATAGCAGCTTAGGGGTGGGAGTCGGATAGAGTTATGGTAACTAGTGCTAGGTTCCGATCTCAACTTCATTATTAACCATCTGCATGGTGCTAGGACAGTTAAATTAACCTCTCTGGGCCTAAGCTTCCTCGGAGTCAAATGGGAATTAGAAATTTGTTCCCTGCTCTTCAAAGGTTTGTAACAAGGATCAAAAGAGCTAGTGGACATTAACATGCTTTGAAAGTATAACAGGTTACACAGAGGGAATCCAGGAGCTGAAAAGGTACTCCAGCAAGTTCTGTGATGTCACCTGCCAGAGAAATTCCCAAGACCTTCCTCTTACTTCGTATCTGAATCTCTCTCCCATGGTGCAGTAGTAGTGAATGATTTCAGTGGAACTCACCCGGCTCCGAAAAAACACCCTGATGGGATGGCCAGCAATCTCCATTCTTTGCATTTACCCTTTTTCTTAAAAACTATAGAGCTTTTGGAAAACAGGATACCTGTCTAGAGGTGTGGTCCTGGGGCGGGGTCAAGCCATTTACACAGGACAGCACTGCATGGGTCAAAGACACCTAGAAGGCCTTCCTGGATGAGGTAGCACTTCAGGTGAGCCTTGAAGGTTCGCTAAGATTGAACAGACAGTGAGGAGGGCGAGGCTTTCTGAGCAGTGGGACAGGTTGAACTGCACATGATCATTTCACGTAGGCCAAGCATCTATCTGACAGACTGGCAGAAACAGTCTAAAAAGTTGGAGAGGCTCAGATACAACCCAGCCAACCTGAGAGTCTAAGAAAGGGGGGAAAAACAAGAATATTTGTTTTCTTCCTTCTGCAAGTCAAATTCTAGTTCTGTTTTCACAGCTGAAATACAGGAGGTATAATCCTTTAATATTAACAGCAAGCATAGTTAACAAGAACCTACGTGGGTGAAGCAGTGAAAACAAACCCAAAGCCCATTCATATAATGATTTATTGTTTACTAAGAACTCCCATTTCTCTTAACTCTTTGGTCTATAGAATAGTCATGTAATATAGGCAAGGAAAGTACAATTACCCCTGTTCCATAAAAAGAACAAGGAGGGACTTCCCCGGTGGTTTAGTAGGTGAGACTCTACGCTTCCACTGCAGGGGGCACAGGTTCGATCCCTGGTCGGGGAAGTTCCACCTGCCATGTGATGGGGCCAAAAAAAAGAAAAAGAAAACTGGGGCTCAGAGACGTTAAGTGACCAACCTGAGGTCACACAGCTAATAAGTATTAAGGGAGGATTGGTGGGGGAACGTGGGCTGTCTGCCTCAGAGTCCAGCCTTGTTTTCATCCATATCTACCACATCTCTTGGATGAATACAGCTATGGACTTAATCTTTAGGTCGGCAACGTTAACCAGCCAAAAGGGACAGCCCCCATCTTTTCACACTGACAAAAAGAAAGTAACAAGACAGAGCAAAATCATAGGTCAGAGGTCAGCAAACTACACCCACGGTCCAAATCAAGCCCACTGTTTTCATACAGCCTGAAAGCTAAGACTGGTTTTTATATTTTTAAATAGTTGAAAAAAATCAAAAGAGGGAGATAATCTTTCATGACATGGGAAATGATATAAAATTCAAATGTCAGTGTCCACAACGCAGACACACCCATTCATTTATGGGTGGGCTATGGCTGCTTTTGTGCTGCAAGGACAGAGTGGAAGAGTTACAACAGAGACCGTATTGGCCTACAAAGCCGAAAATATTTACTATCTGGCCATTTACAGAAGAAGTTTGCTGACTGCGGTCTTAAGTCATAGATCTGTAACTACAGTAAGGAGAAAACAAGGTAAGTAGAGAGGGAAACTGTAGGAGAAAATAGAACCTAAAGCCCTGAGTACCCAGATTTTCCATATCTTGGCTTACGAAAACAAGGTTTTCAGGGAGAAATTCTCAAAATGCTGGTATCTCCCCACTGGGTGCTGCTGGGCTTCATGTGACAGTTTCATAAGGAAAACTGCTTCCCACAGTCCCTTTCATTTCTCGCTACCTCCCACCCTTCTCTACACATGGGTTGAACCTCATTGCTTCTAGAAATGAAGACGCTCTGGTGTCAGCTCTAAAATCTGTATCTCACTTCCTCAGACAAGAGGATATTTATTGACAGGGTGTGAGATAGAGCAAGAAAGAAGAGAGCCTGCCTGTCCAGAAGGCAGTAACCTTGGTGGAAATGCAATGTCACCAGCCCTAAACCATCATTCTCACAGATGTACAGCATATTATTTAAAGGGAAACAAATACCAGCCACTGAATGTCATGGCAAGGACACATCTCCTGCCTCTTAACTAAACTTATCAGAGCTGCAGTTTAATATGGTTCCTTTTGCATCCTCCCCTCAAATTCATCTTCCAGGGCAGCTCTTGACACCACCAGCAAACAGTCAAGATGAAGATTTAGTGACGTGAGCTTCAAACAGATCTAGATTTATTGACATGCGAGGCTGGTTTTCTTTCTCAGGAGCTGCCGGTACACAGGATTAATTTCAACTGTTCCCTAACGCTCAGCACTGCTTTGCAAATACCCAAATGTCTGTCTGCTCCCTGGCTTCATGGGGGGAGGTCAGTTTTCACCAGGAGAAGGATTCTCAGTGGTGGCTTGAGCTTTCTCTCATCAGGTGACCAGGTTAATTGGCACCACTCCGTTCTTTAACAAGAGGGCAGAACCTCAGCAAGCTTCCGGCCAGAACGCCTTCCCTTCCCACTTGAGCTGTCCCTGCCTCTCTCTGAAGTCAGCAAAGAATTAGCACGACCAGCAAGCTGTCTGAGCTGCTAAAAAGCTCTGCATCTTGTTCTGAATCTCCCTACATGCCTCCAGATGCTTTGGAGTCTGAAGCCAGAGGCAGGCAGCTGCAAGCCAGTCTCCTTATAGGCTGTCTTCCAATCCTTGGGTCACAATGTTGAGCTTTGCCCACTTGACGCAAACACATCCTACGAGCTCACTTGCTGTGAGGCCATTCTGTGCTGCATGGAGCAGAGGCAGCTAGCCATGCCCCGGAAGCCCACTGGCTGCAGGAAAGCAAGGCCTTCATCTCCAGCCTTTCCCTGCCAGCCTCGGCTGCCCGCATAGCCACAACCACACCAGGATGCAGCCTAACACAAGAACGAGCGCAACCTGGGCCCATGCGAGCACCGTGAAGAGGGGGTGAAAACTGAATAGGAAAGAAATAAAATCTCTCTGTCAATCCTTTCCTAACACTAGACTGAAGAACAAATTTGCAGAGCTCCGTTAAAAGATTAACTGCTAAATGAAAAAGAGCTACTAGATGTAAATTTAAAAGTCCCAAAACACCCAAGAGGCATAACTATAATCATTGCCGAGGGAAGCTCTTTAAGACTAAAAATACATTTCCATTAACAATCAAAATTAGTTTTCATTGCTTTTTTTCTTGAGCTTTCAGTGAATAACCTTTACGGTGTACACGATAATGATTCATTAGAAAAAGGAGATTTGTATTACAGAAGCATGCACCCCCCAAAAAATTAGCCAAGAAATTATTCCTCCATATAAGTCAAATGGCAGCAGAAGGGAACATTTTTAGAATGAGTAACAGCTTCTTATAAAAGCTAACAGACAGCAGGTACCCACTTGAACCATAGCCAACAGAGCTGACAGACAAATTTTTTTTCCAAACCTCCAGTGACTTAGAGGAACTGGCATCGTGATGTAACATCTTTTCCTTTAAGCCGTGGCTTAAAGGTATAAGGAAAAGGCACCATATTGCCTCAAATTTTCCATAGCTTTTAGTCATCATTAAAGGTACATCTAAAATGACATATGAAAACAACAGGTTAGTCACAATTATTTTTTTATTCTTTATTGAGGTGTATTTGCATGGAGTGAAATGCATAGATCTTCAGTGTACAATTTAATCAGTTTAGACAAACACATGCACCTGTGTATAACCGCCTCTATCAAGATCTAGAACGTTTCTAATTTGAACCATCCTACCAAGTTAATCTCTGTCCCCCAGAAGCAACCCCAGATTAGTTCCAGAATGACATAAAAATGGAACCGGGGTCGGCGGGAAGATGGCGGAAGAGTAAGACGTGGAGATCGCCTTCCTCCTCACGGATACACCAGAAATACATCTACACGTGGAACAACTCCTACAGAACACCTACTGAAGACTTTTGTGCATGACTTATTTCACTCAGCAAAATATTTTTGAGATTCAATTTTGATTAACTTTTTCTCAAAATATAGCTACATAAAATTTTCAGAGTCCAAGTGATTTGGGGGGGTGAGGGCGGGTTTAACAGGCAATAGCCTTTTCAGATAGAGGATAAAAAGAAGGGGAAAAAATCACAGGTTCTCGTAGAAATTTTTTAAGCTACATTAAGTGAAAAATTTGGAGGTTTTTCTTTAAAAGTCATAAACCATCCTGAAGGGCTCTGAAAATCCTGTGATGATGATCTCTGATTCACTTACCTATCACAAGGAGGTGGGATGTGAACAATTCATAATTCTCAACCTAATTATGATGGAGTAACCTAGAAATCTGATTAAAAATCGTTTAGTTCTGCTAAAGAGCCTCAAAATAGAAATGAAAATATAGAATGGATAAACTGCTTTGCTAGATGGATTATTCCTTGAAAATCTGAAGCAAGACGATAGAAGTAAATTATTTCAAAGAATCACTGCCAAACTGTAAAGTGTAAAATGCAAATGCTGAGTCGCTGGTACTAGGGCAGAATGTGTGACTTAACATTAAATGAAACAAATAAAATACACAGTCTTATACCCAACAGACAAACAGTAAGGAAATTACAAGAGCAAGACTTATTTTTTTTCCCCTAAGATTATGGCCAAACAGCAGCACATGAGTCGAATAAAGGGGTAACATTCCTTGGAACCAAGGATCCAGGAAGCCTAGGGTCCTTTTAGGCCTTTGTCTGTTCGAAAGAGTTGGGACTCAGACCCAGAAGAACATCAGGGGGTCATACAGCCAAGTCTTTCCTATGTGCTCAGTGTTCACAAAGCACATGCTGCTTTTTTCAGAGGCTTTTCACATCAGTTAGCATCTTATCTTTGCAACAACTTTGTTAAGTGGCATTATTAATAGTTCCCTAACATTTATGTAGTGCTCTACAGTACCTAGAGTTCTTATCACCAATATCAACTCATCTGATTCTCAACATAACCCTGGAGACAGAGACTTGGCCCCTTTAAATAATAATAATAATAATAATAATAAGCCTTTTGCCACAGATATTCAGTGGAAGACTTGAGGCTGTAAAATGTCTTTTGACTTCTAACCCAGGGTCCATGTCACTGCTATATCACACTCTAGATAAGTATTATTAAACCCAAGTGATGGATGAGGAGACTGAGGCAGAGGGAGGTTGATCTTTAGAAGCTAACTAATGGCAGACCCCGAATAAAAACACATTTTAAGACAATATATACGAAAATAAATCTTTAGGACTACATTTCGGACTTCAAGGAATCCTTCTCTTTCTTTGCTAGGGCATACCTTTTAAGTATTCTTGCTCTGCTGAATCAAAACTACATTCAAGGCTCCCACTTGAAAGTAACTGAGGCTTTCCAATATATCTCCCTAACCATCTACTTATTGGAGTTCTAATGACTAGCACATAATAAGCAATTTCTCTGGGCCAAGTATACTTTTACCAATACTAATCTTCTAATCCTCACAATGTATGATATAAATACTAATATCATCCCCATTTTACAGGTATGGAAATTGGAAGCACTGAGAGATAAATACTTCAACCCAAGACACAAAGCAGTAAGCAGTACAGGTGGGATTTGAACTGCCCATGCAGTCTGGCTCCAAAGGCCACACTCTTCACCACCAGGCTGCAAGGAAACCACTCATCTACAGAACACTAGATCATCCCCAAATTCTCTACTCCAAAGCATATGAGAGTGACAAGAATACTCCTAAAATATAGATACAGTATATATTTTTTATTCCAGAGAGTGGACTTATATTTATATGTGCAAACAGATTAAATAAATCATGATTACAACAGTAAACATGTAAATTCTGATCAATAACTACTTGCCTTCCCCTCCCCCCCAACGCTAACAGCTGCAATAAAGCTTTAACTGTAAAGCGATGCACAACCAGCCATAAAAGTATGTAAAATAAAGGAGGATAACATAATGAGGGAATCCAACATTCATCTCATAAATATAACATAACGACCACAACTAAAATGTCAGAGAATCTAATAAATCAATATGGTAGGACAGAGCTATCTTTTATGTTCAGAATACATAAAAAATATATTTACATGCAGGGTGGTTTTGTTTTGTTTTTTTATAAGCCAGGACCAAACAAAAAAGAATTATAAGAAACTTAACCCACTGTTTACCTAGGTTCTTTGGTGCAACAATGATATTTTCAACACTCTGTTGGGTTGCCCACCATCATTTCATGGTAAGAAATGGGCTCTACTCTTAAAACTTCACAGAAGGCCTTAGATACTGTGCTAATATGCAAATGTCGCTGGATGGGAAGCAAACAGGAAAACATCCTGAGGGTACTTTGAAAGGATCAATTACAGGCCCCGGTTTAGAATACTTCTGGTGATTTTTGGAACTTCCAGCTCATTTTATTAGCACCAACAAACCCTGGGAGGTTTAGTTATTTCCCTGTTAATGCACTAGCGATTGATGTGGATAAATCCCATAAATACTAATGAGGGTGACACAAGTAAATCTCTCCTGAATTAATGAGAAGACAGTCTCCTGTACTGACCAACATGCCGCCTAATGGCTTGAAATGACGGATTTATAAATTTTCCCAGGTTCCCCTGGGGATGCAAGCTGCAGAAATAAATATCCTTACCCAGTCACCTCCTCCTATGGGCCCTTCTGGATCTAGGGGGCCTGATGGTAAGGGAACTGGCCTAAACGGGAAAGGGACGAATGCTTCTTGCACCTTTTCCTTGATAAAATGGACATACTCTAAATGCAACACCTCACCTTGGTGTTCAGGGTGGATTAAATTAGGAAGGTAAATGAGAGTCTTCAGGTAAAATAGGCTGAACTCAAGTCTAAAAATACCAACTTCTCAGATATGAAAAGCCAGTGAATCCTCATACATTAAACTGAGTTTAATATGTGTGTGTGTGTTTTAACCCAGTGTCACAACTATCTATCGCTATATAACAAACATGGTGGATTTAAACAACCACCATTTCATTCGCCCATAATTCTGTGGACTAATAGGGCCTCGGCTGGGCAGTTCTTCTACTGCTCTCACTTCAAGGCTTCATGTGTTTGCTGTCAGATGGCGACAGGGGACAGAATGTCCAAGGTGGCTCCACTCACACGTCAAGAGCCTGGACACTGATGGGGGACAGTGACCTCTCTCTCTCTCCACATGGCTAGCTTGAGCTTTTTAACCTGCCAGGTGGACTTTAAGAGCAAATGTTCCAAGACCACCTCCATCATGCAAGCACTTCCTAAGCTTCTGCTTGCATGCCACACATGTTAATGTCCCATTGGCCAAGTGCAGAGTCACCGTGGAAGGAAACTACACTGAGGCGTACATACCAGGAGGCATGGTTTACTTAGAGTCACCAATGTAACAGTGTATCACAAGTAGCACTATTGCTCCCCAGAAGGAAAAAGACTGTTGTCAATATAATAACAAGTCCTGTTAATGTTTTTTTCTTTTTCCAGTCTCTCACTTTAATAGTAAATGACTTCGCGTTTTGATGGTTGCTTAAGTGTTGAAGATTGGGGTTCAATGTGAAAGTAGGGGTAGGCAGGGCAAAAAAGCGGAAGGATTACACAAGTTATAAGCAAATAAAGCTCAAACTTTTGTTTTTTTTTTATAACACCAGAACAGGATATAGTCACTGATAAGACAAGGGAACCTATAGCCAGCCCCACCCTCCATTTGATCATCTCAGCACAAGAACTCCATACAGCACTCATTGCCTGGTATTCACACTTAAAAGACCACCTGCACCCTTTTAAAGGACCAACGCTATACCTTTATTCATTCAAGTGGGTAAAGACTTAAGGGGCCTCATAAATCTGGCTCCCCTAATTCTCCCCGGAGGATACCCTATTAATATGACCCTCCTTCACTACAATAACCCCACGGGCTTGGTTAATATTTGTCAATTCCAGTCCACCTCTTGGGATCCATCAGCAATAAATAATCTGGATGGCATTTTCAGTTTTTTCAAAGCACATCCCATTTGATGTTCAGAACAGCTCTCTGAGGTAGGTGAGACAAAGGTGTATTAACTTTATTGAACCAAAATAAAAACAAAGCCTGTACACATTAGCATGCAGTATCAGTCTTTGTGTTGTTTTATAATTAACAAAATGCTCCCTAATACAGTATTTCTATAAAGATTCCTTAAAATGATCCTGAGAGGTAGATGATAATATCCCTATTAATAGATGAGACAGAGAAGTGAAACATTTACCCCAAAACCCCTCAGTCACAGGCACCAGTCAGGATCCCAAGCTTACTCAATCTAACTTCTTCCCCACTGTGTAGAGGGTAAGTGATCTGTGGCCATGGAGCTTACAGCAGGATTAAAATTAGAACCTATATCTTCTGATGGACATCCCGCTGCCAAAAATCAGGTCAACTCTTATGCCTCAATTAGAGCCTGTGAGAACGATCTCAATGTTAGTGATAATATGGGCCACACAAGCAATAGTGGGCTTTGAGAGAAGACCTAGAAATGCCATAATGGTCTAGCTTCCCAAGAACACAGGCAGCTAACATAGTCCTGTTCTGTTCATAGATCAGTGAACAGAATAGAGTCCAGTTATCGTCTAACTAGAAATTTTGTATGTGATAAAAACAGCATTTCAAAATAGTTAGCAAAATGGCCTAAAACAAATGGTTCTGGGTCAATTGGCTATCCATTTTTTGGGGGAAAAAAAAAAATATATATATATTTGATCTCAACATGAGTGCATTCATATGTATATCTATATATAGATATAGATTAGTTATTTATTTCCAATGGATCAAGACCTAAAAGGTTTAAAATCAAAGTTTTAGAAGAAATACAGGAGAATATATTTATGACCTAAGGGTCAGGAAGGCCTGCAACAAGACAGAAAATAGCATAAAGGAAAGACTTGCTAATTTGACAACATCAAAATTAAAAACCTGTGTGTAATAGAAAGCACCATAAAGTTGAAAGGCAACAGACTGGAAGAAAACACTTGCAAAATGAGAGACTGAGGCCAAGTATACCTGAATATACAAAGACTTACTAGAAATCATTAAGTAAGTAAAAGTCACACAAGGCAATAGGAAAATGGGCACGTGATATACATGGGCAATTCAAAACAGAAAAAAAAAAAACTAGACAATAAATATACAAAATGATTCTCAAACTTGGCAAGAAAATGAAAATCTTAAATGGCAATGAGATACACTGTGTTATACCCAATAGACTGCAATAATTTTGAGAGTGTGCTAATACCAAATGTTGGCAGAAACGGGTCAGTGGAGGCCAATTTTATAGTATCCATTACAACTTAAAACATGCATATGCTATGATTAAGCAATTCTACTTTTTAGAATACGCCCAAGAGAAACACTTGCACGTGTACACAAAGAGGCCCATAACAAGGCCATTCATTACTGATGTGACAAGGAGAAATGACTAACAACCAAAATGCCCACAGAAAGCTAATGGTCTGATACACTTTGGCATATCTGCACTATGGAATACTGCACACAAGTCAAAAAGGGTGAGTATATCTCCATGCACTGAGGGAAAAGATCTCTAAGACATACCAACAAGTGAAAACAGAAAGCTACTGACCTTAGATAGTATCATAAAGTCTTAGTATGTGTACATATACATCTATGCATGGGAGTGTATAAATTTACAGAAGAAAGATAAGTAAACATAGCAAACTCCTGATGTGATTATCTCTGGGGAAGAGAGTGGGTCAGCTTGAGGCTCAGCCAAAGACAACTGAGCCTTAGCAGTTAGTACAGAGGATACTGTACTTGTGTAATTCAATAAATAAAAAGACACGGCAGAGCAACCTTCCCCCCAAAACTCTCCAAAGCATGCGTCCTGTTCTTTGAAATTTATAAAACAAACAAAAAAAGAAACAAACCAAATGAACAAAAATAGAAGAGGTTATAATGAAGCAGGATAAGAAGCAAAACAGTGTCAAGCAAGGTCGTTGGTGGCAGCTGGCCCAAATCCTGGTCCCACCACTCTGAGGAGTGTGACCTGGTCAATGTCTTAGTCCTTTCAGGCTGTTATAACAAAATACTGTAAACTGGGTGGCTTATGAGCAAATTTATTTCTCACAGCTTGGGGCTGGAAGTCTGAGATCAGGGCCCTCTTCCGGGTTGCACACTTCTGTGTCTTTGCATGGCCAAAGGGTTCGGGGAGGGGCTTCCCTGGTGGCGCAGTAGTTGAGAGCCCGCCTGCCGACGCAGGGGACACAGGTTCGTGCCTCGGCCCGGGAAGATCCCACATGCCGTGGAGTGGCTGGGCCCGTGAGCCATGGCCGCTAAGCCTGCACATCCAGAGCCTGTGCTCTGCAATGGGAGAGGCCACAACGGTGAGAGGCCCGCGTACCTCAAAAAAAAAAAAAAAAGGGTCCAGGGAGCTCTCTAGGGCCTCTTCTATAAGGGCACTAATTCTGTTTATAAGGGCTCCACTCTCATGAACTAATGACCTCCCAAAGGGCCCACCTCCTAACACCACACCTTGGGGGTTAGGTTTCCACATCTGAATTTGTGGCAGGGACACAAACATCATAGTAGTCAAGTAAACATTGCTGCTACTCAGCACATGTTAAGTGCTATGCAAGGTATTAGCTAACTAAATTCAACAGGAATCCCGCTGAGGTCTAAGTTCAGCTGAAGGGCCTTATGCATTGCCAGACTGTTCTGTGATTATCAGTGGAAGGAGGAGGGGGAGAGAAGGTACCAGAAGGATCAGGAGTGGAAATGCACAGATAAGTTTTATCTTCTCCTACCAACGGCTCCTGCAAGCCACAAGCACCTTTGCAGCTGGCCCAGTGTGATCTGCACACAGCTATTTACTAAGATGAAGCAGAGTCCCCACTGGGCGCCCGCCTCTCCTGAGTGGACAGAGGGGCCAAGGCACTGTCAGCGGGCAGGCACAGAGGGCTTCAGAGTTTGTGCCCCCCATGCCGCAAGGGGGGGCACATCTGACAGCCAGGCGTGGCCGCTGGCACTCTGTAACCTTCTTCTACAGACTTTGAGCCATCTGGGCTGGAAATCTTGAGGAAAATAAACACTTTTTTGCTCTAATTAAAAACGTGAAAGAGAACAGTAATCTCCATAAAGCCGCACAAATTGCTTTAAAAATGCCAGTCCCCGTTGGACCAGTTAAACAGAGCTGTGTATGCTCCCCTGTGACTTCAGAGAAAGAACAAGGTATTAATGAGCATCACTGTAAACACGTGTGAACCTCAGGACACGGCACAGCATTCCTCCCGTGGTCTTTTTACTCCTGGGCTAGTGTTCAGGTGTTTGGGTGCCTCAGCTCTGTAAAAGCAGGAAAACCATGATCCCCCATGTGTGCCCAGCCCAGGGCAGCTTATAGGGCTCCTTTCCATGTATGGCCCCATTTAATTCCTACTACAATCTTTTATTTTTAAATTAATTAATTAATTTATTTATGGCTGCGTTGGGTCTTCATTGCTGCGCGTGGGCTTTCTCTAGTTGTGGCGAGCGGGGGCTACTCTTCACTGTGGTGCGCGGGCTCCCTCTCATTGCGGTAGCTTCTCTTGTTGTGGAGCACGGGCTCTAGTCACGCACACAGGCTCAGTGGTTGTGGAGCACGGGCTTAGTTGCTCCACGGCATGTGGGATCTTCCCGGACCAGGGCTCGAACCCGTGTCCCCTGCATTGGCAGGCAGATTCTTAACCACTGCGCCACCAGGGAAGCTGCCCCCTACTACAATCTTTTTATTGCCATTTCACAGATGAAGAGACAGAGGCTTCAAGACCAATAGATTATTTTCACCAACATATTACATTTGAAAGGCAAAGCCGTGTACTGCACCCCTTCCTGCTCCTTTTGCTACAGATGATAAATCCATCATTTGTTTTGCCTGAAAAGCAAATTCAGCATCTCTCTCTTATGTGGCTATCGTTCTCATCTCTTTGTAGTGGGAATTCCAAGAGGCTTGAGATGAGGGTCTTTCTTCACATTCTTTCTTTCACACAGAAGTGGCAGGGAATGATTCTCTCTCTCCTTCTCTCTCCCATTCTCTCTCTCTCTCTCTCTCTCTCTCTCTCTGTGTGTGTGTGTGTGTGTGTGTCACACTGGGGCTGATGCTGACTTAACTGTATGCACTGAAGTCAGGTTCAGAAGCATGGCAAAGTCTCTACTCCCTCTACCAGGTTTCTGGGCTTATTCTGAGGAACAAAGGAGGACAAATGTTTTATCCTCCACCTATCTATCTGCCCAGGAATTTGCTAGGTTCTTTACAGGTTGTTTTATTTAATCCTCAGCACACATCTGTGAGGGATGTACAATGATCCTCATTTCATAGATAAAGAAAAAGAGGCTCAGAGAACTTAAGTAGCCCAAGGTCACACGCTAAGGGACAAATTCAATGTTCGCCTCTTTCCAAAGCCTTGATTATGTCAATACGCCACTGTCCCTGTGGGGCTGGGGCAATACATATAAAAATTCCTTTCAAGTATCACGTATAGGGTGGTCATCCAAATCTCGGTCCTTTTGAGAATCAAAGGGAGGAGGGGATCACTATTAATAATTATATCAGAAAAACAGGCATAAGTTGAGACTCTCCCAGGGAAACGAGGACATACGGTCACCTTGGTTATGTGTCACACAAGGGAGCATCACCCAGGAAAAAGAAGGATGCTCTAAAACCCATAAACTGTGAGCAGGAAATGTTTCATTCCAGGAGGACACAGTCGTACAGATGGTCAGGACCTAGCTTATACTCTAAAAACCTCAGAAACAGAAGGAAATCCAACAAATACTACTAACTCAGATGAACTCCTCTCCCACTCTTACTGTGTCTCCACCAATCCACCCATCTTTATTGCAACCCCCATTACATAACCAACACTCCAAAATCAAAGCCAAGCAAAAAGAGGACCAAGACAGACACACCAGGAGATCAACTCCAGGATGGGTCACCACGAAGGTCTTGCTCTGCCCTGGAGCACAGAACGTTGTCAGGAGCCTCCTGGATTTCCAGAAGCAGCTAGCGAAGACCGTAAGCTATATTTTCTTCCATGACCCCTCTTCTACGACAAGCAGAACTCCACCATTGTGGGAGGAAGTTGCCAAGAGTCAGGGAGGCTCAGCACTGGGGATGAGGCAGTTGTGGAGGTGTCCAGGGGATTGGGACGGCCTCCCACCCCAAGGGTGTGGAACGGCCCATGGAACCACCGTGAAACTACAGACTTGGCTGCTTTCAAAGACACAATCCAGGGACCTCCCTGGTGGCGCAGTGGTCAAGAATCCACCTGCCAGTGCAGGGGACACGGGTTCAAGCTCTGGTCCGGTAAGATCCCACATGCCGTGGAGCAACTAAGCCCGTGCGCCACAACGACTGAGCCCACGAGCCACAACTACTGAAGCCCCCGCGCCTAGAGACCGTGCTCCGCAACAAGAGAAGCCACTGCAATGAGAAGTCCGAGCACCACAACGAAGAGCAGCCCCCACTCGCCGCAACTAGAGAAAGCCCGCGCGCAGCAACAAAGACCCAATGTAGCCAAAAATAAATAAATAAAATTGACTCTTTAAAAAAAAATGTAAAAAAAACAAAGACACAACCCAGAACATCTTTGCATTTAGGATTCAATATCCCAGGAAGTAATTGCTCCTCTCTACTTCATGACATAATGCTCATTTATACATCAGTAAGTATAGTTTTCAGAACAGGCTATTCAGATTCACAAATGATCTAGTGGCAACTAACCCCAATCTCAGAACCCACTCATACAGGACAATTTACAGCACTCACTTTAATACTAGGTTGTTCTTTCAGCTATGTGGGAACACATACACACACCCCTTCTTTGCTCGGATGATTCAAAACAGGCTAGGACACCCAAATTATCAAAACACAAAGAAGTAACAGAATGTGCTTCCACATAAAACCCAGGAGATAATTTTCATTTTCCAGGGCTAGTATTTACCTTTCGTGCACTGGCCCCCAGGCAAATCTGGCAGGCCTGCAGCAGATGGTAAGAAGTTAACAAAAAGAGAAAAAAAAAATGCTTTTTCCTTTAAAACTCTATCCTGACCCCACCACCACACTGAAGCTACAGTTCGTGTATGTACCCTGACTGTACCCTGACTAGCACCCAAGGTCCCAAGGGCTACCTCCTTTTGAAGCCTGTCTTCACCCCCATAAAACTGCCATCCTTGTCTCCACAGAGGCCAACAAAAAAAAATCACACATACTCGATGGGAAGCAGAGAATTTCCTGGAGAGCTCTGTCCAGATTCACTAACGATACAGGGTCACATGGCAAAGCTGGACCAAATTTTGAGACCAACCCCTCAGAGAGAAGTGGTCTCACCTTCAGAACTTCACGTATGACAGGTAGTGGTCCAAAATGAAATTCATTTACAACGTTTCCTACGATGCAATTAACCTCTTTTCTGCAGAACACTGCTTTTTTTCAATGTCTGTTGCAAAATAGCCTCCTAAGTGAATATCATTTCCCACCCACCTTTTAGCAAAAATTGTGTCATTTCACACCTCATATATGCAGATTACAATGACTCTTAAAATGAACCTGAGAAATCAAAGTTTTCCATCCCTGTTTTTTCCCCAATTTTAAAAATCTTGTTTTTCACTGAAATCATGTGAAGTTTGGCTTCTCTGACCTGGCTGGAAGTTGAGTTGAGGCAAGAGGATAAAATGACCTGGGGCCTAGCGCCAGCCTCCTGGCCCCTGCCCATAGAAAACCACTCCAACAATGCCTGGCCCTGATGGGGTCTGGGTCAGGTAATAAGGACTGTGGGGATATCTTTTCTAGGGAAGGGGATAGATAACTTCCCATTCCACTTCGGCCCTTTCTAATGCCCTTCCTAAGGCCACTTTCACGGATCTCCACCAAAGGGGACCTTCTTCGTTTCCCGAGGCCAGGCTGCAAAGGTGGATTACTTAAGAAACAATTAGGTGCATACACAAAGCAATTTGCAGGCAGCCGTGCTCCTTCAGCTTCCTAAGTGAAGGGCCTTTCAAGGCTGATTTATAACACTGTCGTCTTCAGAAGGCAAAATAATTAATAGGAGCATGGACTTCTCATTTCAGTGACTTCCAGAGAAAGTGGATTTCATTTGATTTATGACGGCCGGTGACTTTGCATTTTATCAGTTCATTCACTCATTATTTATGCTGATGGCCAATTTCAATGGGTCGCTCTCATCTAACTCGCTACTAATCAAAGAGAATTAGGGTTCACTGCATTATTTAGAAGTCGCTAATTTATCTTCAGAACAAGTAGTGAGAAGAGTTTGGTGCCTTCCACCAGAAAAAACAAAAACAAAAACAAAACAACTGAACAGCTGGCTGAAGCCAGAAAATTTGGTCAGCATTATAAATGAGTTTTATCAGGGGTGTTGCAAGTTGATGTTTTGAGTTGGAAGGAGAGAAGGAAGGAAAGAATGAAAAAGAAAAGCCAGCAGGAAAAACCAAACAGAATAAGGCTTAAAAATGACAATAAACCCTGAGTGACCACTGTGGTCTGGGCAGCCTCGATATCACAAATGGCTGATCTAGCCCTATAACCCTGGGATTTGAGCATCTGTGTAATCTTAGCATTAAAATATCCCAGCACCCTTCAGTTTAGTTCAATAAACAAGAACATTTGCACTGACATAACCAGAGCCCCCTTGTTTCTCATTTTAAAGTCATTTTAATATGTTCTAGACACAAGATAATGGATCACATTTAAACATGAGAAAATTAAGTCCCATCAGCAAGTAATAATACCCAATCATATTCAATCATGTTGAACAACAACCTCTACCAAAATGATCTTCTCCTAGGCGAGGTTAAGAAAATAACAATAATAATTTTTTAAAAAGCTATTATGTTACTTTCAGAAACATCCAACTTTAAAATACTTCTCTGTTGTTTCCCATAAAGCGATACAGTCTCTCCTGTTCATACTTCCAGACCCTTGCACGCTCTGGCCAGGATACTCCTCTCTCAATGCTTACCGAGTGAATTCCCTCATTTTTCAAATTTCAATTTACCAAGTTTATCTAGATACCTTTTCTCTGCCTTCCAAACCCCTGCAACTCCCCTGACTCTAGTCCTAAATGACCTTATTCCTCCAGTGGATTATAAGCTCCATGAGAGCAGGAACTGAGTGATTTCTTAGCTGCCAAACCCCAGGACCCCAGTCACTGCTGCATCAATATTGTTGAATATGTGGTTGCTTTGACTTTGATGTTTTCTGTATCATTCCGCAGTCATTTGGTCCCAAGTTTACCTATAGGAAAACTAGAGGGTGTTACAGGGATAACAAGAAAAGACTTGTTTGTCTTACTCTCCCAGTATTTCTTGGCAGCTTAAAAAACCAAGGAGGAGAAAAAAAGTAGAAAATGACATCAAGTTTTGAACGCTTTTAAGTTTGAATGGGAATAACCAACTCTTGAAGCTAATGAGGGCTTCACTAGCTTGTTGGGACAGCTCTAACACACCCCAATGGGACTATGAAACTCCTAAAATAAAACACTCTATCAATGGCAACTTTCATAATAATCCCACTATACCTTTTAATCTCAAATAAGATGCAAAAATGGCTACAGACTAATATAAATATAGCCTGCAGATGAGTTTTTAATCTTTTTTTATTCCCAATCCAAACACTCTTTTCTATCTAGTTTATGTCTGGCCTGATGCCCAACTGTCAAGGTGCTCATATAATAAATACAGCCTTATTAAACTGGACAGAGTAACTATGCTGGGTTATGGGAGTTTCTTTAATGTGAAAATACCATGTTTATCATATTAATGATCTAAAATAAAGTCTGGGAGTCCAGCATTTATTTCCATCCCATTTCACAATTTATATGCTACCACGAGTCAAGTAAGACTCATGAACCACAGACCAGTTTACCTTCACACTGTCATCAATTGCTTTCACCTCTGCCTACAGACCCAGCAAAGAGCATTCTCCTATAACTAACACTGAAATGAGTGGTCATACCCAAACTGACACTGTTCATTTCCAATATTGCTTTCCTGCTTTACACAGGTCTTTACTCAATAGAACTGTTTAGGGCTTTCTGAAGGCCCATGGACTACCAAGAAGTCGTCAGGTGTCAGTTAGGGTCAAAACTAGAAAATAGGAACTGCTCCTAATATTTGCAACAGAAGGAATTTAATGCAGGGAATTGGATATACAAATGATGGAGAAGCCACAGCAAGAAACCTCTCCTGCTTTCAGGATTTTTTTGTCTCTTTTTGTCAAGAGACAAAGAGAGGACTAGGACAAGGTCACCAACGAAAGCCAGAATCCTGGCAGGCCTTATCCTGTAGCAGTCAGGGCTATAGCGGAGACTCAGACCCCAACAGCGACGCCGCCAGAGGTGGAGTGGGACAGGCGATGGAGAGAGGTACCCTGGCTTATCGCTTCCTCCTGCCTTCCAGTCTCCTGCCAGGACCTCCCATTGGTCAAACCCAAAAGGAAGCCAGCTGATGAGAAAGCTTGGGAAATGCTCCTATGACAGCCCGCTGTGACAGAGAGCAAAACAGGACAAGGGCAAGGATGGCTCTGAGGGCAAAATGAGCCACATCTCTTTCCCAAAGAGAAGACCTATGAGACAGATGAAACTGAAGCAGAAGAGAGATGCAGGCTGTTGTCCTCCCCTGCTTTCACTTTTCCTCCCGAGTGAGTATCTAAAGTCTGAATACACAAGATAATTAGAGAGGCATTAAGGTAACAACTCTAGTGGGTAAAATTATAATTTCACTTTGGGGTATCATGAAGATTTATGAGCCTAGTTCTCCTTTGGAATCTGGAAGTAAATTTGGAAGGCAGATGCGTACGAAAACCCATGAAGAAGAAAGCAAGGGACGAGGTAGGTAGGCCTGGATGCCTAATGCTGGGTCCCATCGGTGGGCCTCAGCAGAGCACAGAGGCATGTTTGTAGGCCGGCTGAATTAACAGTGGCCTTGGGGCAATTCTCTGGCAGTCCAGTAGTTAGGAATCTGAGCTTCCACTGCAGGGGGCGCAGGTTCCATCCCTGCTCAGGAAACTAGGATCCCACATGCCGCCCAGTGAGGCCAAAACACAAACCAAACAACAAACAAAAACAGTGACCTTGGATAGAAAGCTGCTAACGTAGCTGGTGAAGTAACGGGGTTCCCCTCCACTCCCCCAAAGAAAACCCACACTCTACTTCAGCGGTGTGTTGTGAAAACCTGAACTGCCCCACCAGTAGCCAGAAGGTGCAAAAGGCCCACCAAGTGGATCAAGGGCTGCAACGACCAAGGCCCAAGACCTACCTCCTCTAGGAAGCCTTCCCTGCCTACTCCCTGCCTACAATAATATCTACTGCAAATCAGCTAAAATTACATCTTTTTGACTAGATTCTAAGACACTTCGAGGATAGGGACCAGCATGTACTTTGGATTTTCTGCTGTTGTTTTTATTGTGGTAAAAACATATAGCATTACATTTATCATCTTATCCACTTAAACGCACAGTTCGGCAGTGCTAAGTATATGCACATAGTTGTGGAACAGGTCTCTAGAACGTTTTCATCTTGCAAAACTGAAAGTCTATATCCACTAAACACAAATTCCCTTTCCCTTCTTGCCCCTTGCTCCATCCCTGACAAACACCTTTCCACTTTCTGTTTCTATTATTTTAGCTACTTTAGATACTTCGTGTGAGTAAAATAATATAATACTTGGCCTTTTGTGACTGACTTATTTCACTGAGATTAATGTTTTCAAGGTTCATGCACATTGTAGAATGTGACAGTATTTCTTTCTTGTTTAAGGCCACATAATATTCCACTGTGGGTACATAGCACATTTTCTTTATCCATTCGTCTGGCCACGGACACATGTGATACTTTCACCTCTTGGGTGAATATTGTGAATAATCCTGCAATTAACATGTATGTGTCAAGTTATCTCTCTTTAAGATGTGCTTTGAATTCATATGAATATACCCAGGAGTAGGGTTGCTGAATAACATGGTAATTATGTTTCCTATTTAAGGAAGCTCCATACTGTTGCCCATTATGGCTGCACCATTTTACACTCCCAGCAACAGTGCAAGAAATTGGAACAAGGGTCCCAATTTCTCTATATCCTCACCAATACATGTTATTTTCTGTTTTTTTTTTTTTTTTTTGGT
>NW_020171830.1:853746-856350 GCF_003031525.2 Neophocaena asiaeorientalis asiaeorientalis
TTTGCGGTACGCGGGCCTCTCACTGTTGTGGCCTCTCCCGGTGCGGAGCACAGGCTCCGGACGCGCAGGCTCAGCGGCCATGGCTCACGGGCCCAGCTGCTCTGCGGCATGTGGGATCTTCCCGGACCGGGGCACGAACCCGCGTCCCCTGCATCGGCAGGCGGACTCTCAACCACTGCGCCACCAGGGAAGCCCCTTTCTGTTCTTTTGATAGTGACCACCCTAATGGGTATGAGGTAATATCTCAATGTGATTTTAATTTGCATTTATCTTATGATTAGTAAGGATGAGCGTATTATACGTTTGTTGGTCATTTGTGTACCTTCTTAGCAAAATGTCTATTCAAATAATTTGCCCATTTTTTAATCAGGTTTTCTGTTATTGGTTAGTTTTAGGAGTTCCTTATATACTGTGACTATTAATCCCTCATCAGACACATAGTTTGTAAATATTTTCTCCCATTCTGTATGTTGCCTTTTCACTCTGTTGGCTGTTTCCTTTGATGTCAAGTTTTTAAGTCTAACGTAGTTGCATTTGTCAATTTTTGCTTTTGTCGCCTATGCTTTTGGTATCATATACTAAGCAATCATTGCCAAATCCACTGTCCTGATGCTTTTCCCCTATGCTTCCTTCCAGGAGTTTTATAGGTTTAGGTCTTATATTCAGGTCCTGAATTCATCCTGAATTTTTGTGTAAAATAAGCACCGAATTTCATTCTCTTGCACACATATATCCAGTTTTGCCAACACCATGTGTTGAAAAGACTGTCCTTTCCCCATCGTGTAACTTGACACCCTTGTCAAAGATAATTTGATCTTCTACACAGGGTACATTTCTGCGCTGTCAGTTCTGTTCATCGGTCTGTATGTCTGTCTTTAAGCCAGTATCACACTGTCTTGATTACTACTGCTTTGTAGTATGTTTTGAAATCAGGGAGTGTGAGGTTGCCAACTTTGTTCTTTTTCGAAGTTGATTTGGCTATTCTGGGTCCCCTGAGATACCACATGAATTTTAGGATGGTTCTTTCTATTTGTGCAAAAATGCCATTGGGATTTTGATAGGGATTATCCTGAATCTGCAGATTGCTTTGGGAAATATGGACATCTCAATAATAAGTCTTCTCGGTGCTTTGTGACGACCTAGAGGGGTGGGATAGGGAGGGTGGGAGGGAGGCTCAAGAGGGAGGGGATATGGGGATGTATGTATGCATACGGCTGATTCTCTCTGTTGTGCAACAGAGGCTAGCGCAGTATCGTGAAGCAGTTATACTCCAATAAAGGTCTATTAAAAAATAATAAGTCTTCTAATCCACCAACACAGGATGGCTTTCTATTTATTTATGTCTTCTTTGATTGCTCGTAGCATTGTTTTGTAGTTTTCAGTGTACAAGTCTTTCAACTCCTTGGCTAAGTTTATTCCTAAGAGTGCTATTCTTTTTAACACCATTGTCAATGAGATTGCTCTCTCTCTTTTTTTTTTTTTTGCAGCTGCTGCTGTTGTTTTATTTGTTTTTGCCTCCTTTCCACGCTTGACATAGTGCTTTTCATGTAACATTCCATCATCAAGAAATATTTGTAGAACGAATGAAAGATTGACTGAATGAATTTTGTCTCCAATTAACCGAAAAGGGAATGTTAAGAGGGTTGAGGCTGCCTCTTTCTTTCCAACAGTAAGACCACCTTGGCCAGTTCCTTTCAATGACACGAGTACTGATAATAAAGACCTTTTAGCCTCAAGCCTCAACTTGACTTGTGTTGATAAAATCAATTTTACCAAATGCAATGAAAAAAGACAAGCCTATGCTTTTCTCATCATCTGAATGTTTGCCTTTTATTTGAGACGTGCTCATTGAATACCTGAATTACCTAATTAAATCCCTCTTTCCCTTCTAATTATTGAGTGGTTGGTACGAATTCGCTCAGTAAGCTGGGTGGAATCTGTGTCTCGCTGAGTTTAAGGAGAGAATCTCCCACACAAAACAAATAAACAAAAACAATAAACAAATAGCAGCGGCGGCAGCAGCATTACTCATGAAATGAATGCATTACTTCTTATTTAGAAAGCACTCACGGCATTCTCATACCGGCGTCTCCATGGAACTCTTCACAGTCCTGGCTTGGAGATTCTAAGGAATAAATTTCTTAAGCAGAGCAACAAGGTAAACAGTACCGGCAATGCCATGAAACTTTGGGGAGGTAGGCCCCCAAACTGTGACTGCATACCCCGAAATGCTTGGGGAAATTAACTAGACAGATGAAGAGAAGTTTTAAGCGCTAACATTCTGCTCTTACCGTTTTCTCCTATTTCCAACTTCTTCCCTCTCTGCCCCCACGTGGTTCTTTTATTTATGGAAAATGCAGGAGGGCCCTTTCCTGTTTCTTCTTTCTCTCCATCTAAGACACATGAAATTCAACAAAACAGATCTCCCAGTGACACGGTTTCAATAAAATGTAGACATGCAGGGGACCCACAATCAAGAACTCAAAATCAGAGAAAAAGCTCCATTGATGGCCTGAGTCCAGACTAAGATGGTCTCAAAGCCCCTGACCTTTGCCGCTGCCTGGCATCATGCCCTTCTTAAAAAAAAAAAAAAAAAAAAAAAAA
>NW_020171830.1:856383-910819 GCF_003031525.2 Neophocaena asiaeorientalis asiaeorientalis
TAAAAAAAAAAAAAAAAAAAAAAGATAGAGATGCAAGAAGGATGCAAGAACATGGCCTTACGGCCACTATTACAAAATGCCTGACTTAGGGTAGGAAGTGCTGTGAGCTTGTCAAAGCAGATGAGAGGCTCGGAAGCTGGGAATGCAGTTTTCGTTGCCGGCACATCATGACAGCCAGGCAAAAGCTGAAGAGTGGGAGTTTTTGAAACAAATGCCAGTTAAATGATCCATTCAGTTATACTTGATATGTCTGGTATAATATAGCTTGTTCCAGATGTCAAACAATATTGCCAAACCATGCTCACTAATGTGAAAACCACTGCTGCTGATAAGCCTAAGTGTTGTTGAATTTGTGCAACAGCCATCCATCTGCAAACAAAATATTGCATTAAAAAAAAAAAAACAAAAAACCTGTGGCTCATAATTTAAGCCGACAAAGGGAATGACGGCAAAATGTAATTTATAAAAAGCGGTTTTCCCCTGAGAAACTTTTTTTTCGAAACTAATATTTCACATGTACACATTTAAGTTATATTCAATTTTATACAAAAATTATAGTAATTGTCTTTCCCCTAACATGAATGTTGTAATTATACTTTCAGCATTGCTGCGCTTCGACACGCAGCCAAAAGAAAAGTACGGTGTGTTCACAACCAACGCTGGAAGGAACAAATAGATTTGCAGCGCTTGACAGGACCCCTTTAAACATACAGCTCTAAAATATCCATTGTTCATAAAATTCATAAAGGGCTGCATATGTACGCTCCAGCTCCCTTTTCCACTCGATATATATGAAAATGCATTTACTGTATGTCCAATGAAAAATGCAGTTTTCAAATGCATTGACAACAGGTGCTAGTTAAATGATCAGACGCTATTTGTTACCTAGGCCCTTACTCTCATTTGCAGCAAGATAAATTGCATTTTAGAAGAGTGGTGCGATCTAAGGGGTCTTGACGTGTTTTTATTGATTTGCATAGGTTATATGCATGTATTCCTGTTTGTAGGCAAATAGTGCCACAAGTAAATTCAAGGCACCGTGCCTGTGTTTCAAGAAAATTGGAGTCATCACAGGGGAGCCAAGATGGAGTGAGCCTGGGTAAAAGAGACACATCCAGCCTGCTGGAATCTCAGAACCTCTATTAAGATTTATAGGCTGTAGGATTCTTCTGGGTTTCAACATTATTCTTAGTAAACCCTTTCTGTCTTCTGTTGTTTATAAAAACTGGCAGCTTTAGCAAAGACAGAAGCTTAAGTTGTAGGTAGCACAATTTAACATAATAGTTCTCGCCTGTCCTCCAAATAGCCTAATGCTGATTTTGCAAAAGGAAAAGAGAAACAGGGAAGAAAAGCCACATGAAACCACATTCCATAGGCTGTTGTTCTGACACGGATGGATTTGGCTGTCACTACAGAAAAGCATTGGTGAAACTTGATTATATTTCTAATGTCAAAATTTACTAACTTTTTAGCCTCCCAGGTTCCATTTCTCATTTGATTTTTCGTTTTGTTATCTCAGCACCATCAGGCCCATCACAGAGAGTAATGCACCAATTTGTCCAGAGAGTCACTCACTCGGAAGGGACTTTTTCATCCACAGGGGCTTCCCCTTTCTGCCGCCGCCGTCGCCACCACCACAGCCAGGCCATGCATCCCCTCCATCCAAGACTCACATGCCTCTCACTACCTCCCCTCTTCCCTCCACCTGCCCTCCCCACTTCCAGCCAGAGATGTCGCCTCACCTTTTAGAGTCTGAACACAGACATGGTATGGGTGGCCTTAGGACATCCACTCTGCTATTGCCTTATTTTAAGTCTTGTGTTGCTATTCATCTTTCACCAATTTAACCATGACCACTATAGGATTCTCACCCTTAAAGATCTTATAGGGACCTTACAGTCCTCACGGTTCAACTGGTAAAACAGATCAGTATCAACTCTTGATTTTCTACTTGAACTTCTACTTTACTTGAACTTCTATTTCTCGTGGTGCCCACCACAGAGCCTTGCCCAGAGTAGGGGTCTGATACAAATATTTGAATGTGACATAATAACGAACACTGCCCCCGCATGGGGATTTACCCTTTTCCAAGTACTCTCCTACACGTTTCCTCATCTGAATCTCACAGCTGAGGTATACAGTAATCATCATTACCACCTCACTTCCCCTCAGTTGAGGAACTTGGCAAAGAAGCATAGGTGACTAGTCCAAGATTCGTAACAGTTGAAGAAGGAACAGGCACCAGAACTCAGGACCTCAGTCCAGTGCTTGGGCCCCTTCTATACCCCATGCTCATCACGTGGCATATTCATCCTTCAGGATGGAACTCAAAACAGCTTCCCGTGTGAATCTCCTATAATAAAAGAGAAAATTTACTTGCCCACCCATTGATATGCATGTCCTTATTTCAGGAAACTGCAGGCATTGACTTGAACACAGGAAGATATGTTTGGAGCTTATTTAGTAGCTAGTTCCATGATGGTCAATTATCACACCTATTTCTTTCCTGAACTCATTCATCTCTTCGAAACACTTATAAAAGTCCATTTTTTTCCCCAGGTGTCATACCAGGCCCAATAAAACGAAGATGAGTAAGACAGGCTCTCTGCCCCCAAAGAGCTTAGAGTCTAGCGCTCTGGCTTTCCAACACTTTGACCATGATCCACTATAAAGGAGGTGGTGGCTCAGCTTGTGTATAGACACACACACAGGCCCTGGAAAAAAAGCTTCATAAAGCAACGTTTAAACCTTACTATGTTCAATGCACTCTAATATTTTCTGCCTTATTTTATAAAATGTTTATAAAATGCTATTTGTAACCCTCTAAATTAATTTCACCAACAAATAATTGATCTTGACCCACAGTTTAAAAACCACTCAGCTAGTGAGATTATGAAACGTCTTAGATCAGGAGTCGGCAAACACTTTCCTGTAAAGGGCCAGGTGTAAATATTTTAGGGTTTGTGGGCCAAGCAGTAAAAGCAAGGATCGTATGTAGGTACAAACAAGAGAAAAAAAACTTTCCACATAATTTTTATTGACGAAAATTCAAAATATTATAATAGTAATTGAGTCTAAGTTTTGTAACACAAGTTAAAATATCTGAGGAGTGGAATTTATGGATGGACACTGAAATCTGAATTCCATGTAAGTTTCACGTGTCACAAAATATTCTTCTTTTGATTTTTCCTACTATTTTAAAATGTAAAAACCATGTTTAGCTCATGGATACATGAAAAGAGGCAGCAGGCCATAGTTTGCCAACTCCTGAGTTGGAGCCAGACCAATTTTTATTGACAATCCTAAAATTTCAATTATTTTCTTGCCAATACTGGGTATAGAGAATAACCTTCAACTGGTGCTTGAGAGAGAGCCAGAGAAATGTGAGTATCTAAATAACTGAGAAACTTTCCAATTTAACCCTCCCAACAAACTATGAGTTTGGACCCATTATCTCTATCTTATCAAGGAAGAAACTCAGGCAGAGGTGTAACGGGACTTTGCCTAAAACCTTCCAAGGCCAAGGCCAATCCACCCATCTAAGCTGTGAGAGGGTTTGGCTGAGATGACCAAGGGGTGGAGAATGAGATCAGTTCTGGAACAACAAACCCTCACTCCTCCAGAGGCACCAGCAGGGATTACCATGCATTCTAATAAACTCATTTTCTCTTATACCATGCAGGTTACCAAAAAGTGCCAAGGCCAACCCTACCTGCCTCTTGGCCATAACACTGATAACATGCAGGGTGCTTGGATCTCCAAGTCCCTGAACAGTAATCACTTGGGCTGGAATGTAAGTGGACACTGAACCTCATTTGCAGTTAAGTCTTTGGGTCATAAAGGGAATTAAGTGAAACAAATCGCTCTATCTGAAGTCTCCAAGTATACTCCCTGTCTTCCGGTGCATTTGGCCAAGTGCCCACACAGCCAGAGGGGACAGCGGGGTTCTCAATGTTTGGGCAGCAGCATATGGCAAACACAGCCCATGACCCAGCCTCCCAAGATTGGCTTGAGTCTATGTTGTATGTATGTTCTTCCTGAGGGCAACTGTTCACACAGACAAAACACAGCATTCCGAACTTCAGGTTATATTTATGTTTAATAATAAACTGTACGAAACCCAGGGCTACTCAAAGTTTCCAAGGACACATGTGCTACAATGAAGAGTTAGGGAGCCCAAGGAAGAAGATGATTAAAACACATCCGTCATGTGAATGTGTTCTTTTGCCATGTTGGTAAGGCTTTAAGAACCAAAAGTGTTACCTCTAGAAAGAATGTGGACTCACTGTTAGCTAAAATAATGCTTCTCGGCTTCAAACTCCATCTCCAGCACTGTGGTCTATGAACTCTACTGAACATGGTACCCAGAGCTACAGAGTAGGTGAGCATCGTCAAAAAGCGCTGGCAATGTTAGCATTTACAACACAAGCGGGTCCCTCTGACAGTAGAGATATAGGTCTTTAACAAAAGCACACACAAATAAACACACTTAAACTCACTACACCGAATTAACGCATATGCAGACCACCAACAATGATCAACAAGTAAACATACCAAGTTGAACAGGTATGAGTTTCCCAGTAGGTATTTTCTACTCTAAAATGACTTACTACAGAGTTCCTCACTTCTGCCTGAAGGTATCCAAGATCTTAACATGGCATGGTTTGCACAGAGAATGGAGCCACTGTAAAGTTGTGTAAGTTATTTTATTCTTCATAGTTCATTAGCAGCAAAATAAAGCAGTATCTTGTCCCTAGCTCTGTGTTAGACTTTCATTGCTCTGTATTGCTTTTGTTTGTTTTTTTACCCTATCTAGTCTGGTCTGAAAATAAATACACACACACACACCATACACGTACACAGTGACAACAGACATAGCTTCATAGGCCCAATATCGCTGGCACTAAACGTGAAGCTTGAGGTCAATATGCCACAAGAATTTAAGTATATAAAGACAACTCCTAGTGAAAACTCTACAAGGAGAACTCACTGGTCAGTTAATCATAAAACAGCATTAATAATTATCACACAGTGCTTTTTAGAATTCACAAAATGCTTTTACGTGGACCAACCCCAGAAAGAAGGCATTACTCTCTTCATTTAATAGAATGGGAAAATGAGGTTACAAAAAGAAAGGGCTCCCTACTGTTTGGTGGTAGGGGGGCTGAGGGATTAAGGTCAACAGCCTCGACAATGCACAGAGGTAGAGGAAGACCTGTAAGCACATGTGGGCCAAGATCTATGCTCTCAAAGGCCTGGAAAGTAAAAGGGAAGAAAAGGAAGGGGAAGAAGTGGAATTGGATGATACAGGTCGAGTTGAAAAAATCTGGCCACAACAACAAACAACAAAATGGTTCTGTCCAACTGACTTCAGGAAACATTGTAATTCATCACTGCAAAAGTTGGATACATCTGAAGGAAGTATAACTGGCAAATATCAAAGTCAAAAGCCATAAAGCTCTTCACTCTCCAGCAGATCTGGACAATCTTCTAGGTAGCGGGGCCGGGTGATGGGGCAGACAGGGTTTCTGCAGGATGAGTGAAAGGGAAAAATAAAAGAGGTCCCCCACTCCAGCTATAGCCCCAGAGCTGGTATCACATTACGGGCACACAGATTTGATGTGTCTAGATACTCCCTCCTCACACGCCCATACTGCCATAGAAAAAGAAGGGTGTTCAGCAGAATCATAGCACATGCACTTTGTTTGTGCTTATTAAATAAAAAGAAAGGATCACCTTCAACAATATTAATGATGGACTGGTGGATGAAGGATGCCTGTGAAAATTCACAACATCTGTTTGCTCCACTCTCTTCTCAGCATGCGGCACCTATTCCTCATGCTTAATGATGCTCAGCCACTCTGCAAGTTTTGCGAACAAATGTGTGTTTAGCCACATTCATCATTCTGAATGAGCGTTCTTGATGAAGCCTCCACTGGCCTGTTTCGCTCTCTCTGCTACACTTTAACAGATGACAACTGCTCTGCGTATTTTTCATTTGTTAAAAATAAAAAGCCAAATGAAGGATAGGCCTGGAGGATTTTTTCCCACTTCCCTTTGACTCCCTTGGAAATTTCAGCACACCACCCGTTGTATTTCTACACTCACCAGCCGTGGCCCTGAAGAGGGCATGCTGGGAGACCTTGCCTAGAATCTTTGGTGTCGAGTACCATTGACTGTGGCCCACCTACAGAATCCTGTCTTAGCAATGGATTTCCTCTCCTTTATCTAATCACCTACCACTCTTGGAATCTCTATCACACAGCATGGTATTTAAATTCGTGCCTTCACTCTTCGCTGGGCAAGACTTTCAACCAATAAGGTGTCAAGAAATTAGGAACTGCTCTTTGTGTTACCAAGAATGTTTGAAGCATATTACATCAGTGTGTAGGAAACAAATACTCGTTAAATTGAGCAGTAAAATTTCTCTCCAGTTCTCCAGAAGAGAGCCAAGATGCTTGCTTAGTTTTGATAAACAAGGTGATGTTTAGGTTATCACAAACTCAGAGACTTCAGCTAAACCAAGACACTCAACTTTTTCATCCCAGAAAAACCTGAACTCATCATTTGAATGAGCCACAGAAATCAGGCCAAGCTGGCTAAATCCAAGAGTCCAAAATAACAAAGGTATTATGTCACGGCGTAATCTTTCAGAATTTATTTTCAAGGGATTGTTTTTATTCCTATCATTTAATCAGAAGCATGAAAAGCAAGAAACAACAAAAAAGGAGAAAGATTTCCTCTGTACTAAATATTCAGAATCATTGGAAATCAGTTTAAATTCCATTTAAACTGATAAGACAATACATTTTTCTCTGTATGCAATGCTGAATATTGTATTAGTATTTGTATCGCATCTGACTCAGCCTGCACTGCACCAGCACTTTACAAATGAAATAATCACATTATATATTCCATAAAGCCACACTATCCTATCGCCAGTTTTTTTTTTTTTATGTATTTTTACTTTTGGCTACATTGGTTCTTTGTTGATGCATGCAGGCCTTCTCCAGTTGCGGAGAGCAGGGGCTACTCTTCGTTGTGGCGCGCGGGGTTCTCTTGTTGTGGAGCATGGGCTCTAGGTTTGTGGGCTTCAGTGGTTGTGGCTTATGGGCTCAGTAGCTGTGGCTCGTGGGCTTAGTTGCTCCACAATATGTGGGATCTTCCCAGACCGGGGCTTGAACCCACGTCCCCTGCATTGGCAGGCAGATTCTTAACCACTGCGCAACCAGGGAAGCCCAGTATCACCAGTTTTAACCACAGTGATTTCTGGTTTTTCCCTCTCCTGATAATGTTATAAACATTTGAAAAGGAAAATGTTTCAGTCATCAAATTTTGTTGCTTCTCCTTCTCTTAACCTTCTTTAAAATGCCCCATTAGTGACTGTGGTTTTTTATATACTTCATTAACTGAATTGTTAATACAGTTACATCTACTTGGGAGAAAAATCTTCTGAGATCAGGGGACTTCCCTGGTGGCACAGTGGTTAAGAATCCGCCTGCCAACGCAGGGGATACAGGTTCAAGCCCTGGTCCGGGAAGATCCCACATGTCGCGGAGCAACTAAGCCCGTGCGCCACAACTACTGAGCCTGCACTCTACAGCCCGTGAGCCACAACTACTGAGCCCGTGTGCCACAACTAATGAAGCCCGCGCACCTAGAGCCCATGCTCCACAACAAGAGAAGCCACTGCAATGAGAAGCCCGTGCACCGCAACGAAGAGTAGCCACCGCTCGCTGTAACTAGAGAAAGCCCACGCGCAGCAACAAAGACCCAACGCAGCCAAAAATAAATAAATTTTAAAAAATTAAAAAAAAAAGCTTCTGGACATATCTACTCAACAACAAAGAAGCTAAATCTTAGCAGAGGGCTTCCCTGGTGGTGCAGTGGTTGAGAATCCGCCTGCCAATGCAGGGGACACGGGTTCGTGCCCCGGTCCGGGAGGATCCCACATGCCGCGGAGCAACTAGGCCCGTGAGCCACAACTACTGAGCCTGCGCGTCTGGAGCCTGTGCTCCACAACAAGAGAGGCCGCGATAGTGAGAGGCCACGCACCGCGATTAAGAGTGGCCCCCGCTTGCTGCAACTAGAGAAAGCCCTCGCACAGAAACGAAGACCCAACACAGCCATAAATAAATAAATAAATAAATAAAAATAAATAAATAAATAAATCTTAGTAGACACAGTGAAGAACTGTTAAAAGCATAAATCAAGAACTCTTAACCAGAATCCATCAACATTACACAAGTATTTATAAGGTCCTACTCCACAGGTTCCCTGAGGACCACAGCCCACCATGGAGCCTTGGAATTCCTGAGCCCTCAAATCCATACTTGTCACAAACTTCGTTGGAGACAGAATAAAAAACATACATTAAAAACAGGTGTAAATTAATCTTCAACTGTGCTGCTTTTTGTCCACTCTGTTTTGTGTTATAAACAACCAACATTAAAGATATAACTACTGTCGCGTAGGCAAACAGGAATGAAAACGTTTGACATTTTAAAAAGACCTTCAAACCTGCAAGTGTCGGCTGCAAATACCCTTCAAGGATCCACTCAGATTCAACCTCCTCCATAAAGATCTCCCTAACCACCCAAGCCCACGGGTATCATCCTCTTCTCAAACACAGGCAGAGTGGCCACCTGTGCCACACAATTTAACCCCACCCAGCAGTCCTGCTCGCTGACATTTTGCTATGTCTTCTCTGCAAGGATGATATGATCTTACTAAGACCTGGGATCTCATGTTAGACTTCTCTGATATCTCCCATTTTATCTGTACTCAGCACTCTCGGAACACTGTTATCTCCATATCAATATTGATATCAATATCAGTATATCGATATAGATACCCATTTACTGCATCTTACATATTCAATAAGTTTATGCCTAAGTGTGAGGTAGATCTTTATTCTATTCATTCTTTCAACACACGTTAATTAAGCCCCTTCTCCTGCTTGAGATACTATGAGAGATACAAAGACAAGTGAATTCATCTTTGATACTATAATGTACCTGAGAGCAAAACATATGTTTAATACCTAGTGCGACCAATGCCATTCAAAAATTAAAGACTGGAAATACTACGGGAGTTTAAGAAAAAAAAAAAAAGGATCATTTGGAGAGAGAAGAAATAAGAGGCTCCATCTACAAGCATAGCATCTGAGCCAATCCTTGAAGGACAGGGAAGATTGTCAGCATGTGAAGATATGGGCACAAATTTTCAGGCAGAGGAAGTAACACACAAAAAAATTATGAAGCCTCAAAGGTGAGGTCATCCTCTGATGGGAGAAGAGAAAATTCCTCTTTTTAAAAACACAAGATTTAACCCAGGCTTACAGAACAGTTTAGAAAATCCTATGGCCTTACCAAAGGGACCGCTTTCAAATTCTCATCATCATACTTCTTGTCCTTTAGGAACAAGAGAAATACTGCCTATGAGTTCCCAGTGGCACAGAGTCCCAGAGGACAAGGAGAAAAAATAAATTTCCTCTTCTGAATTCTCCTAGATTCAGGGCTTAAACTTCATGACCTGATTTCTTTGAGGCCTCGGCTCGAGTTAACTTCCCTGTTTTGCTTGTGGAGGGCTTCGCGCCTGACACCACCTCCAACTCTCTGGAGCTCTATAACCTGTGTTGGCTGCGGCAGCCCACTCTGCAGCTGCAGGAAGCCAGCAAAAGCCAACGCACATTTGCTCCAAAGGTCTCTGTCTCCTGTTGAAGACAGAGACCCTTGGATTACCTTCACCCTTCCTCAGCCGCACTTTCCACCGTGAAGGGCATAAGAAACGCTTTACTCAGACCTCAGTTTCTACCATTTAAGCCATCCTGACCCCCCTGCCCATTAGACAGGGATGATTCTTGTTATTCTATCCAAGCACCTTCTAAGAGAAACTACGCTGGAGAATGCTTTTGCTCTGAGGTGATGGGTGCTGAGTGTAACAGGTCCACAATCTGGCAAGAACAACAAAGAAAACTGAAGTCACCTCAACTGAAACTCAGCACCACACTGCAGTGCCACTTTGGCTCACCCACTCCTAACTCTCTGACAACTGGAACTCAGCATCACTCCTTTCTCAAGAAGCATGTGATTGCAATGAAAGTCCAGAACCAAAGAACCGTAACAGTGGACAGTCCTAAAGGGCCTTGGCAATCACTGAGTTTAATCCCCTCAGTTTACAGTTGACAAAATTGAGGTCCAAGGCAGCAAAACGGCTTCTTCTAAGTCAATACCACTTTTTAGTAGGGCAAGTGAGAATGAAACGTAGGTCTCCTGACAACTAGATTAGTTTCTTCCACTACTACATGTTGTTTATCAACCTAAAAGTCCGGAGAACTGAAAGGACAGCAGTGTGGTAGGCGGCATAACACCCAGTATGTCTACATCTTAATCTCCAGAACCTGCAAATATTACCCTACATGGAAAAAGGGATATTGCAGATGTGATTAAATTAAGGACCTTGAGGTGGAGGGATTATCCTGGATTATCTAGGTGGGCCCAGTGTATTCACAAAGATCCTTCAAAGAGGGACACGGGAGGTGCTGAAGTGAGAGGAGAGGTGGGGTGATGAGGAAAACAAAGATGGAGTGATATTCTTTGAAGATGCAGGAAAGGACCACAAGCCAAGGGATACAGGCTGTCACTAAAAGCTGGAAAAGGCAAACAATGGATTCTCCCCTCAGAGCCTCCCAAAATAACCAGCCCTACCGACACCTTACTTTCAGCCCTGTAAAACTCAGTTTAAACTTCTAACCTCCAAAACTACGAGGGAATTCATTTGTGTTATGCCACTAGTCTGCGGTAATTTGTTGCAGTGGCAATAGGAAACTAATGCAGATTTTGGTACCTAGCAACAGGGTACTGCTGTGACAAATATCTAAAAACATGGAGGTGGCTTTGGATTTTGATAATGGATAGAAGCTGGAGAAATTCTGAAGAACGTAATAGAAGAGCTAGATTGCCTTAAGCCGACGGTTAGTGAAATATTAGCATTCATGAGTCCATTAGGGAGGACTCGGAAGGAAGTGAGGAGTGTGGTAGAGAAAACCAATATTCTCTAAGAGAATTCTTAAATCGTAATAAACAGACTGTTGATAGAAGTATGAATGTTAAAGGTGCTGCTAGTGAGAGCTCAGAAGGAAACAAAGAATGTATTATGGGACACCTGAAGAAAGGGAATCCTGGTTACATAGTGGCAGAAAGATTAGCTGAATTAATCTACGGTTAGATGGAAAACATAACTTGTAAGTAATGAAGTTCCTATTTAGCTGAGGATATTTCCCAGCAAAATGTTGAAGATGAAGCCTGGTGTCCTCTTGATGCTTACAGCGAAATACAAGAGGAAAAACATAAATTGAAGAAAGAACTGTTAAGCAAAAAAATAACCAAAGCTTGATGATTTGGGAAATTCTCAGCCTATTCATTTTGCAAAAGATGCTAAAATTTAAAGATATACTGTCAGGAAAGGATGCTCTAGAGAGAAAGTCAAGGGTGTAACTAGAAAATCTTTGGCTAGTGCCTCAGAAGGATCAAAAGATCAGAGTATTTATTTAATCACACAGAGGGCTCTTTGAAGAGATTAGGCATGTGACTCATGAATCCCCTCAACCATCTCAGTAGAAGTCAAAAACAGAGATAGGATTATCCAGAAAAGATCTGTGGAGGATCCTCATGTCTCATAGAATGAATTCCATAACATACACTGGAGACCACTAGGTTTTTGAGAACGTTCTATCAGCAGAAATACCACCACTTAAACTGAAAGGAAAAAGAACATGAACTGAAAGAACTCTGTCTGGTAACCAAAATTCTACAGACAAGAGACATGCTGGTAAAACTACTCGGCTGTAAACACATGCCACCTTTCACTAAAAAAAGGATGATCCAGAGGGTGGAGCCGCAGACCCGGAAGGCAGAGCCTCAAATTATTCCCAGACTTGAAAACTTAATGGAGCTTTGCTCTGCTAGATTTAAAAATTGCTTGCGGCTGGTGAATTACTCCTTTTTCCTTTCACTTTCTCCATTTTTAAATGGAATGTTTTAAACTGGTGGTATCCTTCGCCTATCTCACCACTGTATTTTGGGAGAAGATAACTTACTTCTAGTTTCACAGGTCCATGGATGGAGAGTAATTTTTCCCCAGAATGGATTCCACTCAGAGCCTCATCCACAGCTAATATAGATGACTGAGGTCATGAAATTTGGTACTTTTGAGCTATGAGACTTAGATGGTATTTTTGGACTTGCAGCTCTAATAGCTGAGACTTTGGGAGACCCTGGGATGAGGTTAATAAGCTTTTATGTGCGGCTGGTGTCATTCTTTGGGAGACAAAGACATACTATATTTGTGTTGTTTTGTCCTACTAAGTGTGTGGCGATTTGTAATAGCAGAAGTAGGACACTAATGAAGCAGGGAGAGAAGAGGCAATCGGAGGAGAAGGAGGAAGAGGCCTCCACCACAAGTGATCTTACTTGTGGAGAGATCAGCCCTTGGAAGCAGGGAGGAATCACCTTTATCTTCTTGCTCTACCATCCTAGTCAGCACATACCTTGAAACATGGGATGTTCTCCAGGATGCCTTTCATGCCTTAATATCTGGCTACACTACTCCTGAAAAATGTTTCTCTGTCTTGTGCCAGTCAGGTATTCCATGACATGTCAGAAATAGGATAATTGTAGTTTCTGATTTAAATTAGAAAGCATTAGACAACGTTTTCTGTGCTATATTTGACGCAAGGGATTGGCTGGGAGATTCCAAAGCTAGGTATCAAAATATTCAGATTTTCTAGACATTTCAATAGTTTAGGGGACAAAAGGACAAAGTATTTTAAAATGAGACTTCCACAGAAATTCTGTGATATGTGCTCGCCTTATTTATCCAGGAAACTAGAGAGAATGTGGTGATGTATTTGGGATCTCAGAATCAAAGTTCACAAAAAATGCAGGCATCTGGAGACAAGACTCAGATCCCTGATAGGCACAAAGATCAGTAAGAGACACAGGATCAAGTGCAGCTGACTACACCAAAATAATGGTTATCTTTACCTCCTGAGTATCTGCTAGGTTCCTGGAGCATCACACTGACCATTTTGCTCACAAGAGCCCCTCAAGGGAAGGTACTGAGATGGATGTTTAGGGTTAGACACATTTTCCCTGGTAATCTTCACAAACAGGTAAGTGGCTGGGCTGGAACCTCAAAACACTTCCCACTCTACCATGTTGCCAAATAACTGATCCAGGGATAAGTGATCAGTGAAGATCTGTGATGAGAAAAGTTGGAAGGAGAAAGGCCTTTTGACTGGACACAGGCTGAATAGACACTTCTGAAGGCAATAGCAAGTAAAATTATTTTCATGGTAAACAACCAAATAAAGTTGAGATACAAGGAGTCAACTGACATCTCTCAGCAGCAGAAGGTTTGGCTTTTTCAAAAATTTACGAATTATGTATTCAACATTCATTCAACAAGCATTTATTTTATAGGCCAAGTGCTAAAATAGTTACCAACCATAATTCAACACCCAAAAGAACTTAAGAAAGAAAAAAGAACTTAGGGAAGAATTGATCGATTTAATTAATTTATCTGAATCTTCCTTCCAGAAAACCTAAGATGGTGAATGAATCCTCAAAAGTTACTAACATATTCTAAAAAAGAAAAATAAATGTATCTATTTTCTTCTTTAAAAATGATACAACTGAGTTTCCCTGGTGGCGCAGTGGTTAAGAATCTGCCTGCCAATGCAGGGGACACAGGTTTGAGCCCTGGTCTGGGAAGATCCCACATGCCACGGAGCAACTAAGCCCGTGTGCCACAAGTACTGAGCCTGTGCTCTACATCCCACAAGCCACAGCTACTGAGCCCGTGTGCCACAACTACTGAAGCCCACGTGCCTAGAGCGTGTGCTCCACAACAAGAGAAGCCATTGCGATGAGCAGCCCGTGCACTGCAACGAAGAGTGGCGCCCGCTCGCCACAACTAGAGAAAGCCCGTGCGCAGCAACAAAGAACCAAAGCAGCCAAAATAAATAAATAAAATAATAAATTTTTAAAAATGATACAACTGACCTTGAAGGTTGAGTGAAAACAAAGTGACTTTGTTCGCTTGTTTTTAATATCTTAGGATTTTTCATTTCTTTCTCTTTGAAGAGTGATTTTTATTTTATTTTTTTTTTGCGGTACGTGGGCCTCTCACTGCTGTGGCCTCTCCCGTTGCAGAGCACAGCCTCCGGACGTGCAGGCTCAGCGGCCATGGCTCACGGGCCCAGCCGCTCCTCGGCATGTGGGATCCTCCCGGACCGGGGCACGAACCCGTGTCCCCTGCATCGGCAGGCGGACTCTCAACCACTGCGCCACCAGGGAAGCCCTGAAGAGTGATTTTTAAGAACAGTGTCTCTCAGAATTGACACCAATGGAGAAAAGTTGAAGGGCCACAGACATGCCATCAAAACAAAGAAGATAGTTCTCATGACGGCTTTTCAGCAATGGTCCAGCTGCCTCTTGAAGCGCTGAGGGTTCCGACAAGAGAGGATAAACTGTCAGGGGTAGCATTAGATGGGTTCCTTCTTTGGGAGCTAGAAAGGATAACCTTCTAAGTCCTACCTTAGACACTATGACTCTTCGACCATCACCTCACGCAAAGGGCTCAGCAGGCCATCTAAAGTCATTTGGCTCAAACAACATTCAAAGAATGTTCATTTTGCCAGGACTAACTTCGGAATCTAGTGCTAGAGGTCGTCTTGTCACAGGAACTCTAGGTGACACATATAAATATAACTAAATATAACTCAACAAGTCCTTCACCTTGGCTGGCCGTAGTACTACCCGTGCAGACTGAATGGCAGGACCAGCCGACCCCCAAAGGCTTCTGCCAGCCCCATGTTTCCACGGCTCCACACCTCACTTATCTGTCCGGCTGAGTAAATTACTACAAGAAACACCTCCCTCAAAGACCTATAATGAAAAGAGATTCAAGAGGACAAGAGAGGAGTGGAGCAGCATTCATGAGAACTCTGGGATGAAAATTCCCAGTCAGCCTTAATGCTGGAGAATTGACTTTAGGATGTAAAAATAACACGTACTGCTATATTTCTTCACTTTATTTGCTCTCCTCTGCAGAGATTACTGCTGTGTGCGCAGCGTCAGAAGAGTGGAGAAGGTCAGGTTGACAAAACTTCTTGGTGGGGAATAATCTTTAGCCCTCCAAATACATGCGTCTCGCAACTTCCAGGCCACAAAAGCAAACTCTGGTTTGGAAAATGCCAAGTCTCATCTCCAAGGAAACTCAATAACCTCCAAATGGCCCCAAGATCACATCTGTGGGGTTGTAATAAACCATTAAAAACATTAAGGAATAATTCAGATCGAAAGAGCTTTAGAGGTTATTATCATTTTTTTCCTCAGTTTTGGCAAAAATAATACAGACCTCAGTGAAGAAAACGCCTGCTAAAGAAAATAGGAAAATGATAAAATTAGACCTAGTTGAACTGGCTTTTCATCTACCAATAACTTCTTAAGAAAATGACACTTACGTGGCAAAAAGATATTTCATAGCTTCTCTGTGGAAGAAAATTTTCAGGTTTGAGACAGTTTGGGACAGTTCTAAAGAATGAGACACCCCCACACACACACTCCCCGCAAGGAGTAGTGTTCTCTCAACCAAACACGACAACAGTTGGAAAGTTTGGGCAGATTTCAAAGGAAACGGTATAGGGCACACAAGGTGCTCTATTCAACACATCAGTCCCAAGATTGTAGTTAAAAGTCAGAAACGAAAATGGGTTTGAGGAGTGTGTGAGCAAAGTTACTGTGTTCCCCCCAAATAATTGCCCATCAACAACGCCAGCTCTTAGTCTGCAGTTCTAAGAAAATCCAAACCCTCCAAAGAATCCCAGCCGAGCCCGGAATTAAGGCCCCACTGCAGAATGTTACAACAGCTGGAACACCAAAGATCACCATCTTTCAGACCTCATATGAAGCCACAGCGTGATAAACAAATTCAATAAAATTACGAATTGGCAAACTGGTTGCAACAAATGTTATTTCCTGGATAACAAGATGGATAACGTACATTCTGCAGCATATGTGAGGAATTATTGAAAACAGATGTAAATGTTCTCAAACTTGAGTCTTTCTTTGGCACAAATCTGAATACGTTGATTTTACACTTTGCTTTACAGCAGTGCCCCAAAGTGCCTCAACTAGTAACCCTTGGAGTGAAGAGAAGACTTTCTAGGAAGATGTGTCTGCTGGCCTCCCCCATATTATAATACTTGAGATGGGGAGGGTAGCTGTCCCCAAAGCCTTTCCATAAGACACCCAATAAAACTGTGAATCCTGAATGAAGAAGCAAAATCAAGGATGAACTGCCAAAGGGGGTTTCTAATTACATTCAAATGACCCCAGTTCTAAATATCCTTTGCTAACACACCTTTCTGGTAAAGAATGCTCATGACACCCTCCGCCCCCTCCCCTCCCTCCCTCCACTTTAAAACCAAAACCCCTTCCCCTAACTAAGTGCCACATCCATACTGGGTCTTTCGTTTTTTCCTCGGCCCATCCCCTACCCCTGACTTGCCTATGTGGCGGAAGCAGCCACGTCACAGCATCCTACCTGCCACACAATCAAGATTTTTCTAATTGTAAGAAAAGCAGTCCCCTGAGAACGTGCAAAAACGTGCAATGTGCAGTCATCACATTTTGGAAATGGGGGCCCAGAGAGGTATTTTCCATGAAAAGTAATTTACATTTTTGAGCTACAAATGCATCTTTTCTTCTAAGAAGGATCATCTGTACAACAGATTTGTATCTGAAAATAGAAGGCTGGATTTATGCAAAAATGATCTCAGGGGATCATCGCAGAAACACAAAAAAAGTAATTTTCTGCCAAAATTATACAGAGCACTCACAAGAGATGTTTTTCAAATATGACCACTAAACACATAAAATACACAAATGAAATGAAATTAATACAAACCAAGAGCTCTGCAGCGATCTTAAAGAGTTTGGGGACGTCAGACAAACCATCAGAGGAAGATTTTTGAGTTTAAAAATTACAGAAACGTCAAAGCCCATAAATTTCACACTACAAAGAACCTCTTTTGCAAGGAATGGCCTCTCCAGTTTATTTCAACATGCCACCAATGTACTGGACAGTAAAGTTAATTCTCTAAAATTCCCAAATTGTGTTCATCTTCCCAAATATGAAATTGTTACTATCACCCCCAGAAGAGATGAGTGAAATGAACGCTAAAACTTCCAAGAAAATAATTAAAAGAAAGAGCTCCACAGGCCCGGAGTCTTGAAACGTTAGGAACCTGAGCCAGCCCAGTGAGGTACCCTAACACAGACAGTGACCTGGGCCATTTGCAAATCAAATGACAAAGGGATCAGGGGTCATTTTTAATTTCCCTACTTCTCAAATTCAGTGGTCCCATGTAACTTTGTGTGTGAATAAACACAGAAGGTCGAATGGAAAGAGCTCTGAGCCTGGGGCTGAGATACTGGGTTCTGAGAACCAGGCCTGCACTCGGCTAGCACTTAACTTTAGGCAATTCATGAGCCTTTCTGAGGCCTCGATTTCTTGGTCTGTGAAAGAAGAAAGTTATACAAAAACGTCTCCCAGGACTCCTTCTAGCTTTAACTGCTAATGTGTAGTAGATAAATCACGGTAGGATTAAGCAGAAGTCACCCCTTAATAATTTTCGAGGAGGTCAAATTCCACTTTTGTTATAAGAATGAACCAAGAATCACTTCTGAGGCCCCCAAAAGCCACACGGCCCTTTTTCTTCTACCGGAAGATAGGAAATAAGCTCCATTTTATAGACTAGAAAGGGAGCAGGACACAGAGAAAGTCCCACCTCTATTTGTCTTCACTTTGACGTTCCACATGCAGCCACTGTTTATGTTGGCTGTCATCCTTTGATTTCCACTATAGTTTGCAGCACGGGGGTCACTGGGTAACCTCTGCCTTTAAGAGTCTTACGAGCTCTCAACCCCCAGGCCAACAGAGCCTATGTATCTGGCGGGCTTTCTCTGACAGTCTCCGGCACTTGGCAAGAGAAGATCGAAAAGATGCAGAATAATGTCAACTCGAATAGTCATCTGTTAGGTGAATGGTTCTGTTGCTTACTACACGAGAGTAGGTTATGGTTTCATATATCACGTTCAATGTGCAATAGATACTTTTTTCAACCATTCATATTAAACTGGTGTAAATGTTTTTATTCCTTGCCACATTTCTGGGTGGTAAGCTCAGGCTCTCCCAGGTACTTGTTTGCTTTAAAATGCCATGTATCTCCAGGCGGCCTTACCTCATAAAAAATGGGCACGTCTTCTAAATGAATTTCCCCTTTCTTGCAGTTAATAACTAACCAACACAGCAGAAATACACCATGTGTGAAGCCCTGTTTACCAGAGATGGTAAATCACGTGCCTAACGCCCTGAAATTCATTCTGAATACTGTGACTCCATTCACTGTAACAGGCTTTGCCCTGTGCTGGCAGGCATTAATACCACCCAAAGCTTGTAGTGAATTTGATTCTGATGCAGGGTCTTGTCCTAGGAAATGCATTTAACTGGGGGGAAGAAAGTGGGAAGGAGTTTTTAAGGAAGGGCCATGCCAATGTGCGCTTTGGAACAAAGACTCTGTTACCCTGCCGAGGCCCTTGCCCGTGCACAGGTCGGCCTCAGGAGAAGGCTCTGGTCTAGGCATGGTCAGCTCCGGCCTCTTGTGCTATCTGTCCTTGTGTTCCTTCCATCTCCCCTCTCCAGTCTTTACCCTTCTCCAAAGCTTATACTTAGCCAGGTAAAAACCCATTTCCCAAGGTGTCAGGTGATAACTAAGGTGTTAAGATCACACAACTCCTTGAAATAGCTTCTCACTGATGGGAGCTCTTAGGTGTAAAATACCTTTAGGACCCCGAATTATTGAAATGTACTATGGCAGCTCATTGAGGCAAGTGGGCCTCCAGTCACTCCATGTCGTTACCCTGCTCGTCAGCCAAAACTCTGTGTCTTTAATGGAAAACCTTTAGAGATGCGGGAATCAGGAGCAATGTTTCCACACTCCTCCACTGGATGGCAAAGGGTTCCAACTCTGCCTTCCATCCAGAGTTAACTTTCTGGCTCTGCAATCGCTCTTCTCAAACTTCCAGTAGTGGAGGGGCTTGAGGTTCACAAATTGTTTAGAGAGAACAGGCTGGGGAGAGAGGGAAGCACATGCCTAAAGCACCTCTGAGACATCAGGGGCATCCTTGGTTCCCTCTCCTTTCCTAAGGGAGGGACTCACAGGGGTAAGAATCAGGGCTTCCCAGACTGCTTTTAGGTCCTGCCATGTCCTCCAGAATCCTTGAGACCACTGTTTAGTGACCTTACTCTGTAAAGGCCCAGATAACAAATATTTTAGCTCTGTGAACCACTGTGGCATGAAAATAGCCACAGACAACACATTGACAATGGTCATGGCCGTGTGCCCGTACAACTTTATTTACAAAAACAGACCATGGTTTGCTGAACCCTCATCTAGACCAGTGCTGTCCAACAGAAATGCAAAGATATTTTAAATTTTTCTAGTAGTCACATTACAAAGGTAAGGAGCCACAGGCAAAAACGTTTTACTAATATATTTTATTTAATCAAACATATCTACAGTATTCTCATTTCAACATGTAATCAAAATAAAAGGGCCATGATGAGATATTTTGCTTCCTTTTTCCACTGAAACTTCAATGTGTTTTACACTTATGGCACATCTCAATGTGCCACATTTCACCTGTTCAATAGGCATACGTGACTAGCAGCTACCACATTTGACAGTCAAGGTCTAGACCAACATTTCCTTGCCTGTTCCAGGTGCCATAAGGAGGAACAGGCAGGGTCCTCCTGACCACTAGAGGGCCACGTGCATCATCTCCTCCCTACATGGGTCCCAAGTCATTGACCAACCTAGAACACAGCTGAGCTGCAGCCAGCAACACAGTGACTTGCCTGCCAATCACCAAACTTCAGAGGACGTTTAGAGAGAAGATTTCCCATAATTGGCACATTTCTACAAGAGGCCTTTTTTGTCAGTCAAAAAAGATAAGGCAAATTTAAAGGCATTTGAGGAGAGCAACTGAATACTGAAAGCATTTTCTCAAAAACAATAACAACAACAAAATCTTCTCGCTGCTTGAATTTTGCTTCCTCTATCCTCCTTCTACTCCTCAAAATCTCATGTGACAGACTTAAAATGTTTTCCTAGGGGTAACCTGTTCCCACTACCGCCGATAGCAAACTCTTACTCTTAAAGCCCCTCTTCAATTTTGACAAATATTCAAGAAATGTCACTGGTGGTGACCTTTTCAGTGGTAGGCCCCCAAATGATGCCACTTCCCCATCTCTGCTCCTGTTGTTTAAACCTAATCTTCCTCCCACAGACGAAGGTTTGTTTAGTGCGACAGAAGGAGGGAGGAAGTTGAGAGAGCTCTCACTACAATTTTTATTGTAATAAAAAGTCATCAAGACATTTGCTTTCTTTCCCTATGTTTTCAACCTACACAAGATTCTTTTTAAAAGCATTTTCTAAAATGTGCCTAAAGTAATCTTTTCCACAGGGAAACACAAACCCAACAAAACAGCCCTTTGTTTCAACTAATGTTTAGCAAATAGAAAATAGCGATACCTGGCACAGGGTCTCGGGCTTAAGGAAGTTGGGGAGGCCAAACTAACTTTTCACATGGCGCCCACTTCACTCGTGAGGGGACCTGAACACCAGCTAATGGATTTCAGCATGCCCCACAATGCCAGCTGCCATGACGTCACTAGTACTAGCAGCCAGCATCTACAAAAGATGCCTCCTGGGGGGAGGTGGGGAGCAACGGAAGAAAACCAGGAGTTCTCCTCAATCCCATGACAGGTCTGTACTCTGCCAGTGATGTGGTTTGGAAAGAACGCTGGGCCAGTAGTCAGGCAACTTCCGTCCCTACAAGTATTCAAGAGTTGGCTCCACTGTCACTTGGCAGGGACGTGGGAAGTGGAGGTGGGCACCTTTGGAGGAAGGGAGGAGGCTGGCCTAAAGCCAGTCTCAAACTCAAGACTGTGACTCTGCGATTTAAAGAGATCTTATCCCCTCTAGACACTAACTAACTGAGTCACCCACACACAATCAGTTTCCTCAGCAGTGAGTGAGAATGATTCCACCTACCTGGAAGGGTTGTTGCAAAAGGGTGAAAACACAACACTGCAGAGTGCCCAACGTGCAACAGATACTGGGTGTAGGACAGTTATTACATATCATTATCTGTGCAACTCAGCGACGATACAAGATGGCCTGCACGAGCTGGCTGGGGAGACACCACTGGCAGTCGACCCCACAACCCTTAGGCAACATCTCCATCTCTGCTGGTACAGCTGGCCTTCCTCTATCTCATTCTCCCCTAAAGCTAAGGTGTGGGCATGTGGTGAATTGTGGCCAATAGGGCACGAAAGGATGTTTTCTGGGAGATGTTTTAAAAAGGATACCTCAGATTAAAAGGGATGCACAGAAGGAAACAATCCTCCCACCTCTTCAGCATGACACTCCTGTGTCTGTCTGTGATCCATGGAACCGTCACACTCAGGTTGTGGCTATGAGGAAACAAGCTTAAGCACCAAGCCAATATGCTAAATCAGCCAAGAAAACGATGGAAGGAGTCTTGGCCCTTGATGTCAGTCACTGGACCAAGCCCGTAACTGCTTCACTTAGCTTTTCTCCTATGTGACATATAAGATGTCCTCCATGCTTAAGCCACTTTTTCTTGAGTCTTATGTCATAATAAAGAGTATTCTACCCACAACAAGTGCTTTCTGGTTCTACAGTACTATGAGTGGAAATTCAACTACCTAATCTCAACATTCTAACACCTTCCTAAAATTTAACTTGTCTCGCCTTTCCTCACCTTCCTGACAGAAGCCAAATAGATGTGTCTCTTGGTTCTCCTACACACCACACTCATCTTCTTTGGGTCTTTACACATTTCACTATGGCAACTTGCAATATAGTCTTCCTGCCTTGTCTGCTTGCCTGCTCCCCTTTCTTGAGAGCCAAATTCAAGTCCTGATTACTCTAAAATGACTGCTCTGACCACGTCTAGGACATACCATTTCTTCCCCACTCATTTCTATAGCTCTCATAGGTTGCGTATCAATCACATGGTTTATCATAAAAATCCTAGAATCAGAGAAGAAGGGTCATCTAGTCTAACCTGTTGGGTGAGGAGAGAACTTCCTTAGATAACATCCTATGGTAGAGATGATTAGCCTACCTCAGATTAAATAATTTCAACATAGGGAGTTTGCCATTTTACAAGAGCAGTTCATTACACTATTACAACCGTTCTTATATGAAAGCAAAATGTGGCTCCTTGTAACAGCTAGGTGTGGGTCCCCTTGGATATTCTGGGTTGAGTTCTGGACTCCCACCCCCTTCCAGAGCAGAACTATCTCAAGGACAGAAGCATTGCCTTAGTCATATTGGTGTCCCCAGCGTGTAACACTGTGACTGTCACATCCTAGGCACATATATTGCTGAATACATGATTGATTTGATCCCACCACCATTGCCTACAGGGCCAGGAAGAGACCATGACTCAACATGGATCAAATTTGCTCTTTCCAGTTTGTAGAGTTGGGAGTTAAGGCTGCTTATTAGTTTCTAGTGGGTATGCAAACTGAGGGTCCATAAGCTCAGGAACTATATTCTTTGTCCATGAACATATGACAGCAGAGAAAGCTAAAAGGGTTATGGGGTGGAGGGAGAGAAAGCAAATGTACTGGGAGAACGGAGAGGAGCTCTGTACAATTCCTGTGAGTTGAAGGAGGTGTAGCTCTGGAGAGCTTTCTAGCTTCTTGTTCCAGTCCCCCATGGCCACGCATTTAGTGCTGGGGTTCCATAAGATGACTCTTTATCTCACATCTTTATACCAATTCCTGTTTTTTGCTTCAAAAAGACTGAGTGGGTTTCTGTCACTTACAACTAGAAGAACCTGGGCCAAGGCTCTTTAGCTAACTCAGTGTGAAAGTATGTGTGAGTGTTTATGGAAGTCGTTTCTGAGACAAACCAGCTGCAGGCAAAGGAATGGAATGGATTAACTACTACCCTTGACCAAAACATATTAGAATGATTGTGCAAAGTCACATCCCTCGGAGCTCCCCTGCCACGCCACAACTCCTCTTTCTGCCCATATAAGAAAACTGACCCGTATCTTTCTAAAGCAATAAACAATTGAGCAAACGTGCAGTCATCCCATCCCCAATTTCCCCTCCAAGACCCTGGATCAACCCCATAGGTGGGATCTCCCAAGAGAGTTTCATCTTCTCTGAGCTCACAGCACAACACAGCAGACACTAACCTTAATGAGGGCAACCTTCAGTCAAAGAGCATCTCTAGTCTTTGGTTCCTTCTTCCTTGCCCTGGAGTCCCTGACTTCCTTTCTCATGAGCTTTTGTTGAGCACCTCACCTTATAAAGCCTTTATAGGGTGTTGTCCACCATAGCACTATTCAACTAACAGGCCCCCAAATTTCAAGTCCTAAAAATAAGTAACCATACCGGCAAAACGACAGGCAGCTGGAGATATCTGGGGTAGATAATGCCAACTGGTGCCCCCACCAATAATACCACAGGAAGGTCTGTCTGTATGTTCTACCAGATCAATAAAACCCTCTCTGATCTGGCGTCAATCATTCAGCATTCACTGAGTATTCTCCAGACTGCCTGGGTTCCATCTCACTTCTGCTCCTTACCAGTAATGCAGTCTTAAGCGAGTGATTTAACGTCTCGGCACCTATGTTACCTCTCATGAAAAAATGGAGATAACAGGAGTAAATTTCATAGGTTATGATTAAATGAGTTAATACATATAGAGAGCACTTTAAGTTCCTGGCACATAGCACTGAATAAATGTTAATTAGTGTATCAGCCAAGGTAGGCTAGATTATTCCTAAATAACAAACAAATCTTAAATCTCAGTAGCTTGAAACAACAAGGGGTGGTTTCTCTTTCATTCTACATGTCCAGTGTGGGTTGGCTAGTGGGGAGGGGGCTCTGTTCACTGCAGCCACTTAGGGAACCAAGCTTATAGAGTCTTCAGCATCTTATAATGCTGGTGTCTCAATAAAAGGCTTTAGGGTTTACCATAGCATAAGAAACGTGCACTGGGGGCTTCCCTGGTGGTCGAGTGGGTAAGACTCGTGCTCCCATGGCAGGTGGCCTGGGTTCGATCCCTGGTCAGGGAAGTAGATCCCACATGCAGGCTGCAACTAAGTCCGCATGCTGCAACTAAGAAAGATCTCACATGCCTCAACGAAGATCCCGCAGCCGCAACTAAGACCCGGCGCAGCCTAATAAAAATTTTTTTAAAAAAAGAAAAAAGAAACGTGCACTGTTTAGTGGGTCTTAAACACTTCTACCTAAAAGTGACACAAATCACTTCTGCTCCCACTGAATTGATCAAAGCAAGGCAGACCTAATTTCAAGAGGGAAGGGAGGTGTAACTCTCCTGTGTACACAGAAGGAGAGGAGAACTAGAAATGGAAAATGGTGAGCACTAATAACGTTGACCACAACCATGCATTATTATTCCTCTATACCAGACCCTATGCTAGACATCCACATTCTAGGGAGTATATCACATATTTAAATAATTCTGATATGATACTTTTATGTAACAACCCCATTGCTTTATGCTGGACATTTGGCTTTCATTTCTCTGCACATGTGTGTGGAGAGAATTCATTTTTGATGCTGAGTCTGGCGAATATAAAAAATGCCAGGTTGTTTAGTTCAAGGATTCCGTCCAATCAGTTGCTTGGTAGAAGGCAGAAAAGTACCTGGAGAATGGTCTAAACTGCCTTGTTATTTAGTAGTAGAGTAATTTTTGAATAATAGATTACTTTCTCTCTACTTGGAAAACCAATGGACACAAGCTTTTTTTGTGACCAATATTTCTGTTGTTTTGGAAGATACTATTGTAAACCAAAAGAGCAGTGTTAAGACGCACTTAGGAGCTCCAATAACGTGCAACAATTTTCTTGAAACTGCAATAGAAAAAAAATCAACTGAAACATGGAAATTTAAAGCCCTATTACCCGCATTTCACTCCGACACATCCCACTTCCCATCACTTCTAACACGCATCTTAAGTGTGCTAATTGGAAAGGCTCTGCCATGTATACAGCTCTGTTTTCAAGATGACAACTGCTTTGCTTTTATCACTGGGCTCAATACCAAGAGGGGGATCATTTTCAAAATTCAAAGCGTTTTGATCTGGCTGTGTCAACTGGGCGCCTGCACTAGGCTGGTATTCTTAGAAAAACACATGAACATTTCAGGCGATGGGGCCAAGGCTAGGGAAAGGAAGGCATCCCTGAATGCCTGAGTAGGAAAAGGGTGTCCTAAGATTAAAAAAAAAAAAAGTCCAATAACTGAAAAGACTGCCAAATTATCCCCCCCCTTAGAAAAGCTCACTAAATATGCTACAAATGTTTATTGAAAAGAAAATCATTAACTAATAAATCCCAAAAAGAACACTCAAGCAGCTTAAGTATCACCCAGGAAAACAAGCAGAGATGTTCTCAGTTTACACTCCTCTCCTCCAAAATGACAAAAACATTGGGCAGATGACGGCTGATGTGTGGTCTGGTGAGTGACTCATACCTATGAAGAACTCTCAAAAAAACATTAATCCATGTTTCTATAAGTCACTCCATGTTAAAGTCCTATCTACCAGACGGAAAAGCAGGATCTTCCAAGTTCAAGGGCTCTGAGCCCAGGAGAAGGCAGCTCTTCACTTTTTCCCCTGCACAAGTGATGCTCCCAAATGGTTGCCACATGTAGGACTAAGGCTACAGGAAGGATACCAAACAGTCAAAGGAAAACACAAACACAAATTCAAGAATACCAATGCTTCCCAATGGTGACAAATGGATTAATTATCTGTATTGGGGGTCACAGGTTACAATGTTCACCAAGGTGTCCATGAAGAGGAAAACCGGCATTTCCGCCAAGCAGAGATTTCTCTAGGACAATACACAGAGGCAGTATTTTGGTCATGCCTTCAACACAACTGTTGGAACAAGCATACTGTGATCAGTGAAAGGCAGCAACGAGTACACAACCCTGTCTTCCACTCAAGAATTTTCAACACAGGATTCATGATGGGGGTAGTTGGGACATCTGAAATTGCATGCAAACTTGTACCATGAGACATCAAACACAACCTAAAGGAAACATATACAGTTGCCCCTTAACAACACAAAGGTTAGGGGTGCAGATGCTCTGCACAGTTGAAGAACCGTGTGTAACTTATAGTCGGCCATCCGTATACACAGTTCCTCTGTATCCTCGGTTCCACACCCACAGATTCGACCCAACCATGGATCACGTAGTACTGTAGTATTTACTACTGAAGAAAATCTGCCTAGGAGTGGACCCTTGCAGTTAAACCCATGCTGTTCACGGGTCAAATGTATTGTGTATTTCCTTAAGAACGTCAGTTTCTCAGACAGACCTGTTGAGTGAAGCATCTCTATTCTAGATCCATCCAAAGAATATCACTCTCTCTCTCCAAATACAAATCCCCAACTCCTTTGGAAGAAGCAAAAAGGAGATCTAAGCTTGTTCTAACTTGGCAAGTCTCCTTACATCTGGAGCAGTGGGTTCTAAAGATTTACCAGTATGCATGGAACTCTTCTGGAGAGCTTTTCAAAACACAGACTCAGCTTCCTCACAAGAGATTCTCATTCAAGTCCCAGGTAACAGAGATGTAAGCAGTCTGTGGACTACCCTTCAACAAACTCCGGTCTGATGGTTTCACCCCATGGGTCTGGCGCTGCAGGCAACTCTGAGTGGACCCCTTTTAAAAGAGAAGCTCATGAAAACAGAGACTTCCCCAGCATTCTCCTGGGTGCTGTCAGCGGCCCTACTGCAGTCTTCCTAGTGTGCCACACACCCTACTCATCTTGGATCACCTGACCTCAGATTTGTATGGGCCTCAGCCTCTTGCCTATTCCCGTTCTGCTAACGTGATCCATGTCACCTAGGCTGTCTATAACACGTGTGACATCCTCACCTGTAGGAAGCTGTTCTGGGGAAGCCTGCTCTTGTTCCTGGGGCCATAGTGGCTCTCATCTAGGACATGCTGGATTCTCCCCAGGTCTCTGACACTGCCATAACCTGTGGACATGTGCTCGCCCCAATTATTTCTTGTCAATCAGCTCTGCTCCTACCTGGGTTCCCTGTTCACCTGAAACAGTGCCAGAGGGATGGAATAATCATAGAACAAAATTATAGTCTAATGAAAATGGCAAGGTATGGCGGAACAGTTATGGGGACAAGGTGTCCCACTTGCTGCCAAACACACGGAGCCTATGGCGCTGAATTTCAAGGTCTCATCCTCACCTCCCAACCAAACTAGCTAACATAGACTTACAGAGATAATCAGGCCCCAAAAGAAAGTGTGTGTGAATAGTGGAAACAAACAAAATATAGATTCTAGAAGCTCTGTCAATAATCTCTGGCTGGATTCCCACTTCACCATTTAACTATAAATCCATTCTCACTAAGGATTGTATCACAGCCCATAAATACCTGTTTATATCATGTCACCACATTCGGAATTGCCCCCAGAAAATCATTAATTGGCAAAGAAAGTTTGCAGTTTGGAAGATGGTGGTAATGAAATGCTCTTCTCTCCATTTCCTACTTACGGTCGAAAGAGCATAAAGAAATCTCTAGGTGTATGTATATATATATATATATATATATATATATATATATATATTAGCACACAATCATAAATATCTACCACCCTCCCCAAAGACGCGCTGCACGTACTAATTTATACCAGGTTGCTAACTTTTTATTTCATGCTACATTGATGGACTTGACAGTTTTTCAAAGAGTTTATAACTGCAGCAGTGTTGATCTTATTTAAAGAGAATATTAAATCAAATCCCTTGTCATCGGCATAAAATCTCCTGTAGCATCAACAAAAGGCGGCAGTTTTTATCGATTCCCTGATACAAAAGACTTATGAAGTGGACAGATGCTGCTCTGCCAAAAAAAAGTCACAATTAAATCCCCATGAAAACTACTAGCCATTGTAAAGGTCATCATCAAGCTTTAATGGCGTCCTAAAGGGAAACAATATGCTTCCCTTCGACACCAAGGGCATAGAGAATAAAATACTGTATTTCCAGGGTGAGCATTGCACAGAGTACCAAGAAGCCTTATAGAAATACGTGTTGTACCAAAAGGCAACCCTACTAAGACATAATTCACATCCCTCAGTTCACTGTCCACATTCATGATGAGGGAATTTCCAGGGGGACAGCTGATGAAAAATGCATGTACACATCCAGATATGCTCAGTCTTGCTGAATGAGCCAGAACAGGAAGTGGATCTGCTTCGGGTTTTCATTCTTCCAGACCCGAGGAGGGACCACCGACTAACTGGGGAAGCAGGGATGAGGATGTGAGCTCATTTCTGCCAGCGATGACCAGGGCACTGCCCCCCAACCCAGGCCCTCAGCTTCCTTTCCTAGGAAGACACTGAATCTAGTCTCTTTGATCCCTCTCAGACCAGCGAGAGCACACAGATGTACTCCTGCATGCTAACTCTGACTGCTGGGGTAACACTTCTCTGGATCTCAGTTTCCTGAGTCCTGAAAGGAAAGGGGTACTGTGTTGAGAAGGATTCTGAATCAGCATCCAGGCAGAGCAGGAAAGAGTGTCCTGGTGATTTAGCAATGTGCTCCAGGGATGCTAGAAGGCTCACGGCAGCAGCCGAGCCAGCTCTCAGCCCTAAAATGTCAAAATTCTATAAAATTCACCCCAAGAACATTGTAGAGGACACCTAATACATTATGGATTGATTCATCCAAGAGAAACTGCTGTCTCGTCAACCAAGGCTCTCTACAAAGTTCAGACCTCAGCAGGGGAGGGCGATGGTGCTTATCAGAAAAGTGCCATGAAAATAACCAGGAAGCCAATCATTAAAATTCCATCTATGTTTGCTCACACTTTGGGGCCTTGGGACCTCCTCCAAAAATCTCCTATTCAGAAGGGAATATGCTGCTATTTTCATCAAATGTTTTAGATTTATTTATTCAGTAAGGAATTCCTAAGGACCCGCTCAGTGCAAAGAGCTGTTCACACTGGTGTGAGGAAGCCGTCAGGAAGGCAGTATGCGTAGTGGTTAAAGGCTTGGGCCCTGGACTGAAATGACCAGGCTTCAAAAGCCAGCTCCTCCACTTGCTAGTTGTGTTATCTTGGACGAGTTAATTAACCTCTCTGAGCCACAATATTTGCATCTGCAAAAAGAGTACAAGAATAAACTCCTCATAGGGTTTCTGCACATTATAAAGGAGGCAACCCTTGTAAAGCGTTCACACAGCACCTGTTTTAGCAACATCATCTCTCTGCTCAGGCTACTCCTCTAGGCTCCAGACCTACACAGGCAACTGCCCCCTCTCTATCCTCACTAAGAGGTTTCAAAGGCACTTCAAAGTCAGTGTATCACAACCCAGTTTGCAATCCTCTCTTGCACCACCAAAACAAAAAGAAATCAAAACCTACCTGTTCCCCGTCTAAGTGCACGTCCTACCAACCACTCACCCATTAGGCTGCGTCATATGAAACTGATGTTTCTGCAGATCACAAATGGCAGAATGTTGGCAGTTTCATGAGGTTCAACCCAACGTCCAAAGCTGGAAATCTAGGTGTCACCTTCAGCATCTTTTACTCCTTCAACGCCACTCTGCCAAGCCTTGCCAACTCAGTCTCCTCAACACCACTTCTCACTTCTATCTCCACCACCACCACCGTGATCCAAATTCCCACCATCTCCCCTGGATGGGCCGCCTCCAAACGATCCTTCTACTTTCACACCTAGCACCCACCCACATCGATCCTGTATGCTGCAGCCAGCGTGACTCCAAATGGCCAAGCCAGATGTGTTAGCTCCCTCCCGAACACACTTCAGTAGCCGTATGTGGCTCAGAGAATCAAGGTCAGAGACCTTCAGGGCTGTGCTTGGCCTTACGCGTCATCTTCTCTACCTCCCTGGCCTCAATACATCTCCCACCTGCCATCTGCATTCCAGCCACAGTGACCTTCATCCCATTTCTGAATGTGCCTGAGGCTCTGTTCATACTGTTTCCTCTTCCTGGGACCTTCTTCCTGTCCTGCTCTGCCCTCACACCTCAAAACAAACATCCTTTCCTCAGGTGGGACCCATCCATGCGAGTACAACCTGCTCAGTTGCACAGGACCCCGTGCTTGATTTGATGCACTGCTGTCGCCATCCTGAAATTCTTCGTAATTTTGGAACGCGAGCCACTGCGTTTTCATTTTGCACTGGGCTATACAAATCCCAAGGCCAGGCCTGTCCTCTGGGGAGCCTTCACTGACCTCCCCGAATAGTTCAAACGCCCCTTCCCAATTCCTCATGGTGTCCTGCACCCACCCCTTCGTGCCACCTGTCACCATCAACATTTTCACAATAATCTGAGTGACTGTGTGATGGTTTATCTTCCCCATTTGAACATAAGCTCCGCGAATCCGGGATCCGTGTCTGCTTTGTGATCAACTACCTCGCATACAACAAGCAATCAGTAAAAGCTGGATCTGCAAAAAGAGTACAACACTCTGAATAAGTGTTGTTGCTTCCAGTATCACTGTTGTTACTACCTTGTACCGTTAAAGCTAAGAAAGCAGCAGGGTAGATAAGGACAGGGCCGTGGATAATTCCCACCGGGGCCTTCGGAGAGAACACGTTTCCTATTAGGAGAGACGAAGGGGAGGCGGCAGGGACCCCCTCCGAGGAGGAGCTGAGTCAGCAGTGCCCCAGACGATGGGCTGCATCTACTGGGCAGACGTCAGGGGAGGGCGCCCCTCAAATAGAAGGGGTAACATAAACAAACGTAGAACTGTGAGGCTGGAAATGAGAACTGATGGTGGCCAGAACATTCTGGCACAGGGGCTGCACTGCAGGGAAGAGTCAGTCAAAACCGTGGAAAACCTTGAAGCCAGGCTAGGGAGTTCACATTCTCCCGAAGTAAGCATGGAGGCAACGAAAGCAGGGTTTTAAGAAATTAGGGCAATTCCTCAGGAAGCCTTAAAAAGTTTAAACATCATTACTGAAATCAATGCCTAACGATGCTTTTCTAACTGTGTACGGGGAGGAAAAAAAGTAAACTTTGATCAGAGTACAACACCTTCTTCTTCTTTGGAACCATATGTTAAAATGTGTCTAATAAAAATATGCCTTCATATTATATACACATGCGCGCTAAGCACGCTATACTTTTCAAAGTGCTTTCAAACACACTGCATACGAATGGCTCTCAGCCACCTCTGCCGCACCCCTCGTCCATTGATCAAGTGTTTGGTCATCCCAGCTGACATCTTCCAGCTGGTACTACCCCAGAAAGACATTTCCCAGATGAAAGACACATATGTATTTCTCCAGAGGCAGGACCATCTTGTCTGCAGCTCCTGGCATCAAAGACTGATACTGAAAAAGGTGTTTACTCGGGGTTGATACCGCTTAAATTCACGGAGACAAAGGTGAATTTTTCTCAAAACAAAAGGAATGCCCTTTAACAAATAGATAATTCACAAATGCCCATGTATGGCAGGCCTCCATAACAAGAACCCAACTGAGCGACAAAAACACCCTTATTGTGATGTACAGTAAGATCCGAATGCTCAAAACCTGAACTTGACTCATGACTCGGAAGTATGTCCCTTGCTCAAAATGGACAGCTATTTAATTTCAACTCCAAGACGGCAGGGAAAAAATGACATGCCTCTGTTTACACACTCCCTATTTAGCATCAACATAAATACAGGTATATTACGTTCTCCCTCTAAGGCCGATCAAAAAACAGCACGATACTGTGAAGCCTTGGCTTTATTCTGCCCCATTCCCACAGTCTCCTATACGGATTCTTGTCATTACATGAATTTAATCCCCTGCCATTTTTGGCCCCTGTCCGTCAAGCTGAATGAAAAGCACAATAGCCGGCATGTAATGGGACAGCTCACCCAGCTCCAACCTGCCTCCTTTAAGGCCAAAGTTTGTCGAACGCACGAAATTCCCTTTACAGCTCATTGGAGATGCATAAACAATCCCAGAGACAGAAAAGAGCAAAAATAATAATTTGCCATTTTAAGGAGCTGGGCTGCCTGAGGGAAGCCCTGAATTCTGGAGCCCCTGTTGATGGTGGGGTCGTGCAGGCCACTCCGCCCCATCCCTCAGCAGACGAGCCCAGGGCTGCCCAGGCCCGGGCCCTGCCAGATTTGCTGTGCCTTTGCATCATCTCCTGGGACGGCTCCACCTCTCTTGACAATTGCAGAGGGGAAATTCAGCTCTCCTTCCCTGCGTGGCATGCCCAGCCACGTGCTTACTGTTCGCTCCCTCTTCCACGCTCCCTCCACTCACCGAGGTTTAGAGCAGCGACGGCCAGAGGACGGACCTCCAGCTAAAGTCACAATGAATTGAGAGGTGAGGACATGTTCTGCACACTCACCCCCCGCAGGGATCCCAGCGCTCAAACAGGGAGAGGCCGGAAGCAGCCCAAGGAAACTCAGGGTATACGTCAGCCTCACAAGAGCAATTCTTGTACTGCCCTAAAATCCACCAAGTGACACCTCTGCCAGCAGGAGGTGTGTTGCACGGGAGGGAAAGGCAGGACGCAGGAAGGAGAGGCACTTCAGAAGCCTGAGACATAGAAAAGGAAGAACTGTGCATCAAAGAATCCCAAGGTACGTTCTTTCCACTAATTTCCACTGTCTAAATAAACCAACTGTGGTTAGGATACGGGGACCCTAGCACACAACGGAACCATCCTATCCCATAACCACAGGTGATCACCGTAGCCTGTGATCTATATGGGGGAGTCCGTAAGGTGGACCACTTGTCAAGTCCAGGATGGGAAAAAAAGGACCTCAACAGGAATGAGATTGACTTTACGCTGATCGGCCACCCAGAATCTTCTGGCGGTCCTGTGTTGCAGTAACAATACATTAATATGTTAATGTCTTCGTAGAAAAGTGTTTAGTCATTATTACGGACAAACTGGGGGGAAATCCATAATCCTACCAGAACGTTCAAAGATCCTTTCCATATTTACAGAGGGATGTTGCCCCTTCTCCAGGACCATCAACAGTTTGAGAACTAGCCCAGGTCTAAATAAATATGAACGATTAACAAGAAATAATGTCTATGAGATTTCTTGAGTTTTCAAGAACCCTGCTAAGTTTCATGGCTTACCTCATGTTCAGGACAAAGTACTCTGACCCCCTCCTCCCCCAGTCATAAAACACCAGCGAACCCTCAAAGATAACTGAGTAGTCCTAAAACTTCTGTATTAAAAAAATTCCAATTATGAAAATATGGACTTAAATCACAACACCTCTGGTCTAGTGCATGACTCAGCTTTTCTCAAAGCCAATTATCCGTGCCCTTGATGTAATATTAATCTCCATCTCTTCCTCCTTCCCTCTTTCCCTTTCTCTCACTCTCATTCTAAAAATCTGAATTGCAAAAGCGCCACATACAGAGGTTCATTAAGTAAGAATTGATGGGAATAGAAATCACGCAAGGCCTCTCTGGCTTCCAGGAAAGTAACCTGGCTTGAATCAGTGACCTCACAAGTCCCTCTCGTCGCCGGCTCAGCTACCCCGATACCCGATTCCTGACCCCTCTGCATGGCCCCGACCGCCCACCAACACCCAAGTACAATTCTACTCGCGACTTTTGCCGGCCACCAGGCCAAATTTACTGCCGACTCAGGTGCCTGGAAATGCCGACCCTTCCTCTTGACTCAGATGTTCCATTCACACTCATCCTTACATGTCTCACTATGATACATTTTCATCTTAAAGCATCCTTTAGTGCTGTTTGAAATGGGGGCCATGCATCTTAGGTAAACCGCGTACATCTTATTTCTGGCCAACGGTGACCTCGCCAGTGAATTCCTCCAGGAATGACTCAGAGTAACAACTGTAAATTCTCCAACCCTTACTTCAAGCCCCTAACTCACTAAGCCTCAGTACTTCAGCGCTAAAAGGGACCCCTGGTTCATCTTGCAGATGAGAAAACTGAGGTCCACAGGGGCTAAATAACTAGACACTTGGCCTCATAGAAAACGTACCAAAACCAGCACTGGAGAAATTAAGTTCTTGTCTAGTGAGACCCCATGAAGGGCATTTATGAAGAGCATCGCTAAAAATGTAGTACAAGAGGAGGGGACTTCTTTTCCCACCAGAGTTTTTTCCTTACCACAGGCCCGCTTCACCTCCTGTCAGCCTCCTACACTTCCCCAGCTTCCCTGCCTGGGGCTGGCAAGACCCCCCATCAGCTCCCCTCAGAACACGCTATTCACACGCAGGGACCACTTGGCTCACGCACAGGGAAAATGGCATTCTCAACCTTTCCTGTGAACCTAAGAAACTCAAACCGGCTGACACAAAGGACGAGATTTTTTTTAAACCAGCCATCTTCCCTACTCCTGAAAGGGGGCTTCTGCCTGCCTCATCTCTATGAACAGCCTCGCCCCAAAACACACACACACCAACAGTAAGCCCCTCCCAGAGCAAGCCCCGGGGCCCCAGGCCTAAAGAACAAGAGCACACACATCCTGGGACTTCGAACGCGAGGAGACAGGAAGGAGGAGAGGAGGAATCCTCAGCTGGGGCTGGGAGGAAAATCGAACCCTCGAAAATTGCACAGCACAAGATGCCGAGAGAGATTCCTCACTGTCGCAGCTGCTTACCACAGAAATCTCTCCTCATCTGGGGACGACATCGGCAGACCTGATTTTTTTGTCACCAGTCACTCCGCACTTGTTTTAATTATGCAGCGCACCAACAGAAATTTTCTTTCTGATCACATAAATCACATCGCCGTGACACCAGGCTCAATAGGCGCGGTTGGAACAACGTGGTGAGAGCTATCGACTCCATCGCTCAAGTCCACAAGGTGTATCATTTAGCTGAGAGTGATAATTAGACACAGAATATACTGAAAACTGTCAATAGGCCTGTCAATAGGAGAACTCTTAGCATCTAACACCCACTGAATCAATGGTGTTTTTCAGCTATAAAATCAAGAAAATGATAGCTTTCAAATGAATGGTGGAAAGGAAACAGGAGCCTCCTTGGGGAGGAATAAAACAGCTCAATTTTCCCTTACTGAGTGCCTCTCCAACTACCTCACTCAATGGAAAAGGTCACAGAACATTACAGCAAAATATCTATGAAACAAGATGTACAACAGCGCTGGGACATGACATGCTGCCTGGGCACCCCGTGAAGGCCTTGCTGTCTCTGACCTGACGGGAGCGGCAAATGGGTCAGCAGATGGCAGACCAGAACAGAGGGCGAGGCAGCACGAGCCGCGAGGAAGGTGGTGACGGGGCCGCCGCGGAAAGAGGTGTGCCCTGATCAAACAAAAATGAGACCGCGTGCAGGGCTGGGGGTGTCTGAGCCCGTCGCGGAGGAAGTGGGCACTTGGACTGGGTGCTGCTGGAAAGACAACCTCTTAGCAACGCTCAGTTACGTTTCACAATCAACGCCACTATTAACAGGCAATGCTTCTATGCTGCTCCGAGTGCTCTGCACATAGGATCTCATTTAATCCTCCATGCAGCTCTAGGCAAGGTGGCATCCTTAGCCCCATTTCAAAGGTGAGGAAAATGAGGCAGAGAGAGGTTACATAAACTAGCCCGAGGGCACACAGCTAGTAAGCAGTAGGGCTGGAATCTGCACCCACTGAAGCTGTGCTCTTACACACCACGCTATCCTGCCACTCACGCTGGCCTAGCAGCACCCAGCTATACCTGCCTGTTCCCTTTTAACAAGAGCAGGTGATAGGTGGGCCTGGATGGTACTGTGCGTCCCTGGGCAAGTCATGGGATTTCCCAGGGTCTCTGTTTCCTCATACATGGGGCGGAGATGGGGTGGGGGTTGGTGGGCATGATCGTGAGACCTGGGGAGTATGTTACAAGGTACTAAGCTAAGTGACCTTACACCCTCTCATTCATACCCTGAGAACAGCACTGTCTCCATTTTATATACAAGTAAACTGAGTCTTGCAGAGGTTTCATAAAACACCTCTGATCGCACAGCTCACAGGCTACGTTAGAACCCAATGGGTCTGACTCTCTAGCCATGCTCTCAACGACTGCATGAAACCAAAGGCTGCAGGAAGTCTCCTGTGCACCAAGTGCCAGGAACAGTGACCAGTATGCTTGGTAGTCCTCCATAAATGATAAGGGGAGGGGAAGGGGGGATGTGCAGGGGAATGAAGGAGAAGGGGAGAACCAGAAGGCAGAAGTAAAGGAGCTGGGGAAATACACACATAAATGCACACATCTAGACAGGAGCGCCAGTAACTTAAGTAATTACCAAATTAAGAAATGCACGTGAGTTGCTACTTCTAGTTTCAATCTAATACACTATTTATTTAACTGATTATTGGTGCTCTTTCTAGGGGCTCTTACTATATTAAATTGGTGGGTTATTTTTTTAAATCAAACAAAACAGTAAATCTAATTTCAAGTAACATTTATTAAACATTTACTAAGTGCCAGGTTCTGGACTTAGTTCTCTTATTTGATAGAGTGTACTTAATCTTCTTTGTTCTTGAAGCTATCACTTTAAAAAAAAATGTGATAAAGAAACTCTACCAAAGACATTGCCTTCAGTAAAGTAAACCAGCTGCCAGACCAAGGACAGAAATGGCAGCCTTATAATTAACTAATCATTAGTGGACATTAGCCAGATGACATTTGCAATGACTTACCCAGCGAGGTATGTGGCTATATGCACAGATAATCAAATACCTCACCACGCCCAAAACTTCATGCTAGGGCTGCCTTCCCTCGTCAAGTTTCCTTCCTTATCATGTGTAGTTTTCTATGTAGTGGGAGGTTCTACAAGATTTGATCCCTGCCAGGGCAAGAAGGAGATCTGGAACACAACTGATTAGGTGGGTAGCATCACACAGAGCACACAGGAAGCTCTTAACAAACAATTCTGCTTGACCCAAATCAATCCTCAACATCTGTCACCAGTCACAGTAGCCCTCTAGCTGGTCTCCCTGCTTCTCGTCTTATCCCCCTAGAGTCTAAGACAAAAGGTAATTACATTATTTCTCTATACAAAACCATCCAATATTTCCTACCTCACCCAGAGCAAATACCAAAGTACTCACTACGGTTTCTAAGGACCCCAAATGTCAACTTCACTCCAGCCCACAGGTCTGCTGGTTGCTCTCCTAGGTCATTGATCACACGCCGGCTCAGGGCTTCGCATTTGCTGTTCCCTCTGCCTGGAGTACTCGTCCCTTAAATCTTGCCATGGGAGGCTTTTTCTTATTCTTCCACTCTCAGTGCAAGTATTTCCCACACCAGAGAGTTCTTACATGCTCTCTTAAGTAAACCACACCCACAGATACTCTCACTAGCTCTTGACTGAACTCCACTGTCTTCATAACACTGATCACAAGCTGACAGTTGTTTACTATTTGTTTACTGTTTGCTTCTTCCAACTATAAAGGAAGCTTCAGGAAATGGTGACTTTGTTCTATTCAATACTGAACTATGGCACCTAGAACTGTGCTTCATACACGATAGGCTCTCAATCCATAATGAGTGACCATTTGATGAATGAACACATCCAGATGTCCAAGAAAAAAATAAAATTAAAAATCAGTGATAAAAGCAGTCAAAGGTTGGCCCACTTAATTCCAAGCATCTTCAGAAAGCATGGCTGGAGACTTCACCCAATAAGCAAGGAGGTCATTCTTATCAGAAGACATCCACCACGAAAAATAGAGGGGAGGGGAGGCAGGTTCCCAGCTGAAGAACCATGCTCACTGGAAGGGGTTTACGTAATCGAAATATCCCAAATCACAAAAAAGAGAAGAGTTGAAAAGAACCCCAAAGCTCATTCTTACTGTTAGCCTTATTTTCAGCCTTATAGAAGAATATAAGAAGGCTATTTGTAGGAGTTCCTGTTCTGGTAATAATGAAGTAAATTGTATCAGACAAACTCTCCCACAGATAAAAATTATAAACTCTGGGGAAAACATAAGCAAAAATTAATTGAAGGCACTGGAGAGCTCCCAGAGCAGGCAGAAAATGGATAAATTCAATGACCTTTATTAAAGAAGTGAACCGTATCGGGTGATATCTGTGTTTAAATGGCCTTTCCCTTGAAGCCATTTTGCAGTCTGCACTGCACAAAGCAGCTAGAACTCAAGAAGAAATCTGTAAACTCACTGGCTTAAAAAGCCAGAGATCAGGGTTGTCCAAGTGGTTGGAAATTATAAAGGGAAACCCCAGAACAAAGGAGTTACAGAGGTAGGAAACCTGCATACACGTCTTCACAAATCCCTAGCTTATTCCTGAACTGGGGGTTCACAGGGGAAGTCCAAGTAGCCTGGCAGAAACTAACAGGTGAAAGGCTGAAAAAGGTCCTAGATATTTCATAAGTTGTCCACCACAAGGGAGTCAGAGTTCAGTGTGGTAACTCTGACAAGGCAAAGGGACTTGGTCAATATCTTGGGCATTACAACAAAAACCTTGAAGGGAAACAGTTAGAAGTACAGACTATGCCCCAGGATTATGATTTTGCACTAAAAGCAATAGCAAAATTGAAACAGAATGCCCTAAGAAGATACAAAAAGAAGCCTTCCCAAGTTTAAGTTTATCAGCCAGCAATGTAAGTGCAAAAGTCAATCTAGAACAAAACCAACACTTTTCATAGGAAGATAAAAGAATCCACAATCTTTGCAATACATTAACACAGTGTCTTGTATACAGTAAAAAACAAACACACAAAAAACAAAACTACTACACACAGGTAAAAATGTGACTCAGAGTCAAAAGAAAAATCAGGCAAGAAAAACAGACCCTGAGATACTCCAAATGTTTGAATAAACAAACAAGGACTTTAAAAAAGCTTCATAAATATTTTCAAGGAATTCAAAGAGGGTCAAAATCAGCAAACAAATGGGGGAATTTCAACATAAAGTTTTAAACTAAAAAGAAATAACCAAATTAAATTCTATTACAGAAGTAAGGCATCTAAAAAAAGAAAAATTACTCAATGGTCTTAACAGCAGGTGGAAATGCTATGGGGGGAAAAGGACCATTCAACTTGAATAAAGACCAATAGTATTTGAAGATCCATAATATTTATCCAATCTGAAAAACAGAAGAAAGGTTAAAACAAGTGATCTGAGCCTCAGTCAAATATGGAACAATATCAAGTGGTCTAATATATGTGTAATTGGAGTCCCAAAACCTGAGAAGAGAGAATGAGGCAAAAACAGCATTTGAATAAATAATGGGCAAGAATTCCCCAAATCTGTGAGAAAACAACAACAGACTGATCAAAAAGCCTTCATAAACTCAAAGCTGAATGAATACAAATAAAACTATACCAAGGTTCTAATAGTAAAAGATAAAAAGAAAGTCTTAAAAGTGTCTAAAGGACAAAGACATTTAATTCAGAAGACAGCAAAACAATTGATAGCTGACTTGTTACTAGAAACAGCAAATGTCAGAAGTCAATCAAAAAATCTTTAAAACACTGAAAGAAAAAAAAAACCATCAATCCAGAATTCTATATGCAACAAAAACATCCTTCAACAATGAAAAAAATAAAGATTTTTACAGATAAATGAATACTGAGAGAATTCATTACCAGCTGACCTTCACTGCACTAAATTACGCTTCTATTAACACTTAACAGAAGTGTTACCAGACAGAAACATATCTACAGGAAGAATGAAGAGTATATGAAATGGTAAATATTTATACGTAAGTTATGTTGTTTCTTCATCTCTTTAAATGCAAACTGACAGTTTAATACAAAAATTATAAAAATGTATCGTGGGGTTTTTCATATAGATGCAAAACATAGGACAAAATAGCACCAAAAAATCAAAGGGAGCTAAACAGAATGGAATTAAACTATTGTGAAGTTGTTACATTTATATGAGATTGTACAGTTTTAACTCTGAGTAGGCTGTGGAAAAGTAGGCAAAACTGAGGATGCAAAATCTCATCTCTAGAAGAAAGACTGAAAAGAAAATAGTTTAAAAGCTACAAGAGGAATTAAAATATAATACTAAAAAGTATTCCACTTACCAAAAAGAAGGCAAAAAAAGAACAAAAAATGTAAAAACAGATGGGACAAATAGAAAATACCTTACAAAATGGTAGACTTAAGCCCAAACTCATCAATAATTAGACGAGACGCAAATGGTTAAACACTACGATTAAAAGGAAAAGATCACTGAACTGAGTAAAACATCAAGGCTCAACTGAATGCTATCTACAGGGATGCAATGATAATATAAATACACAAAAATGTTACAAGTAAAAGGATGGAAAAATATATACTCTGGAAAATACAAGTATTAAAAAGCTGCCATGGCTACACTAATATCAGACAAAGTAAACCTCAAGACAAAGAGTACTACTAGAGATTTTGAAAGGAATGTTTTGTAATGATTAAAGGGTCAGATTATCAGGAAGCATACAAATCCTAAATGTGTGAGTGCATAAACACGAAGCTTCCAAACAGATGATGCAAAAACTAGACAGATCTAAATGGGGAAATCCACAATCATGGGTGGAAAATTAATAACCCCTCTCTCAGCAACTGACAGAACCACATAACAATACAGAATCCAGTAAAGATACAAATTTGAACACACTACTGAACAACTTGTTCTAATTGATATTTATAGAACACAATATCCAAGAGCTGCAGAATACACATTGTTCGCAAGTACGCAAGGTACATTTATGAAGACAGACCACGTGCTGAGCCATAAAATGTCTCAATAGATTTCCAAATAGTGAAATCTTAAAGAGTAGATTCTCTGAGAACAACAGATGTTAGAACTCAGTAAAAATTAAGAGATCTAGAAAATCTAAAATAATTGAAAACTAAACAACTCACCTCTAAAAAATCATGGATTAAAGAAGAAAATACAAGGAAAACATGAAAATATTTTCAGTGGCATATTAATAAAATACAATATATCATAATCTAATAATGGATGCCACTAAAGGAATGCCCGAGATTATATATAGTTTTAAACACTTATATTAGAAAAGTAGTTTAAAACCATGATCTAATGTTCCTACATTAATAAGCTAGAAAAAACACCAAAACATGTAAAAAGAGCGGGAATCAGTGAAATAAAAATGACTAACAATAGAGAAAATGAACAAAGCCAAACCTGGTTCTTTTAAAATATTAATAAAATTTATAAACCCAGGAGAAAATATTCACAACCTTGAGTTAGGCAAAGTTTCCTTATATATAACACCGAAAGCATTATCCGTAAGAGCAAAAAATTGATCTATTGTACTTTATCCACATTAAAAACTTTCGCACTTCAAAACATACCATTACAAAAATTTAGAAGACAAGACTCAGACTGGGAAACAATATCTGAGAAAATTATATACCAGATACAGGAATTGTACCTACAATACATAAAGAACACATAACAATAATAAAGACATATAACCCAATTTTTAAATGGACAAAAGATTGCCTGCAGTCTGAAAGCCTAATATATTTTCTATCTGGCTCTTCACAAAGTTTGCTTTTTGACTCTTGGCTTAAAACCATAAAGGTTTATTCCTCACTCATGCTCCACTTTAATCAGGAGTCAGCTGGGAGTTCTGCTCCATGTCATCCTCACTGTGGGACCAGGCTGATGGATCACACTATCTGGGATGACGCTAGTCACTGTGGCAAGGGAAATAAGCAGGCTCTGAAGGATCTTACACCAGCAATTAAATGATCTGGCTCCAAAGTAACCCGTCACTTTTCCTTACAACTCCTGGGCCAGAACTCTTCCCATGACTCCTCTCTCACAAGAGGACCAGAAAATACAATCCTACCATTTGTTTATACATGTGCCTGGAGGTGGAGAAGGACTGGGATATTTGCCAAACAGCACTAAAGACTACCACAATTAACCTGAGAATCCATCAGTCCAGGTGTTGATTTCCAAAAAAGCACGCGTAACTCTGCTGAAATATTGTCCTACTGGGTGGAAGTCCTAATCCTGGAAATTCCAAAAGTTGCCTCTGACCCTTCCCTCTGGCTCCCATCTCACGGTTTAGAGCAACCCAGCACTGCTCTCTGACCTCATGATGGATCTAGATGGCTAATCTGACAAACCATCACCTTCACATTTAATATGCTTCAACAGGGTGTTACAGTCCTCAAGAAAAAGTCAAGACTCTGTAACCCAGACTCTGCCAAACCTCTCATACCCGGCAGCCACATCCCTCTCTGCCACTGGTTCCATTTTTTGTCATGCTGGAATACGGCTTATAATTACCTAGGCATATCATACCATTTCGGGATTCCATCCATTCTTTAGGCTCCTGTGGTTTCCACTGTGTGGAATACCCTCTCCTGCTATTCGCACCCTTTAAGACTCAGCACAGTCGTTATCTCGTCCAGAGCTTTTTGTGACCATCAGTCAGAGAGAACGTGACTACTCTTGCATCAGATCCAAACTACCAAACAGCCCAAACAGCTGCTCTAGCACCAGACTCAAGGTATTTAATCACAGTAGTTAACTTACCCCATCGAGTTCGATGACACCTAACTTACATAATACTCACCAGGTGCCAGCCTTCATATATCAATTCATTTAGTCTTCAAAACCACCTTATAGATAGGTGCTAGTATCATCTCTATTTTATAGATAAGGACCATGAGGCACCGGGACATGACTTAATTTGTACAAGGTCCCACAGGTGGTGAATGGGAGAGCTGGGATACGGCTGGTGTCTTCAAGGCACACTCTTAACGACTCCACTACCCTGCATCTCAACCCTGACAGCAGACAGGTCCATCTTCCTTTGAGAATGTAAGGGGCTCAGGAGCAAAAAAAAAAGCATCTTATTCCTTCCTGTACCCCCAGGGCCTAGATCATAGATATTTAGGCAAGAGTAGCTGCTTAGGGCTTCCCTGGTGGCGCAGTGGTTGAGAGTCCGCCTGCCGATGTGGGGGACTAAATGTGCCCCAGTCCGGGAAGATCCCGCATGCCGCGGAGCGGCTGGGCCCGTGAGCCATGGCCACTGACCCTGCACGTCCGGAGCCTGTGCTCCGCAACGGGAGAGGCCACAACAGTGAGAGGCCCGCGTACCGCAAAAAAAAAAAAAAAAAAAAAAAAAAAGAGTAGCTGCTTAAATCAGGGTTTGCTCAGATGAGATAAAGGAGACCCTGGATTCCTCAAAAGCAACCTTTCTGCTAAATAAGGTCCTCTTGACTAGTGACATTTAGAAAGTGGATAGAAAATTACCATATATACCTTTTCTTGGATCCCAGCCTTTCCTCCAGGGCTGCTTGGCCAACTTAGAAATGGAGCGAAAGGAAGGGTCCAAATTACAGATCATTAGAAAATGAGCTACTCTAAGTTGGGACAAGCATCTATCCGTTCAGGAACACTTACAGAATCCTGACTATTCGGAAATGCGAGAATTTGACTTCTCTGCGCAGAGAACAGCACAAAGCTTTCCTAGGAGTTCTTCCTTCCTCACGTAACTATGCTATAAATTGTTAATAGCTATAATTATGGAAGATGGCATTGTTGTGCTTGTAATTTTTCCTATTCCCCTTGGTATTTATTGATGATAAATGGCTTTATTAAAAAATAATGATAATTATCTTATTTGGTTGTATATCAATATAGTTTCAGTTTTTCTTTATTACCACTATAGAATTTTATGGATTGCCAACATTTAGTTCTTTTATTGGTTTATATTTTCTTGATGGTATAAAAAGAGGGGAAAAGGGGGGAGAAATTAACAATAGTTTTATTCCTTCACTTCCTGACTCCCCCCAACCTGCCCCAACTCTATTAAGAAAGCAATCTAGTGCACTATTCCCATGTGGATATGAGGTTATCATTTTTACTGATAATTCTAATAATTAGCTGCACACCCCAAAATTCTCCTCTATGACCCAGTGTCTCACCAAACGGTAGAAGGTGTAAGGCTCTTCTCCCACAATGCATCTCAAAGAATCAGTACCTATGGCTCAAAATGAAGCCCCTTTTGCTTGCACCAGAGTTTACAATCAAGTAAATTAATCACAAGAAGATCATACAGGCAAAGAGCTAGCCTTAGTATTCCTCAGAAGAAAACCCCATCTGGTTTACTAACTATCCCCAAGAACCATCATGGCAAAAGGCACCTTACCCACAGAGGATATCACGGTTCTCAGTTAATTCCCTTCCAAAGGAAACTCCCCTTGGACCCCGTTAGAGTTCTCTCTGGAGACTTGCAGCCCTTGAAAAGCTAAGAAGACTACACACCCCTTTGTTAATCATTGGTCCTTCACTGGGGAACAACCCAGTTCACATTCCCTGCAAAACAAAAACCAAACCAAATCAATGACCCCCGCATAAGCAGTCCAGGATTCTTTGCAGACAGTGCATTTGGCAGTGTTTTCATCAGGAAGTGAGGTCTGAGCCTTTAGTACCAAGAAGAGGAACAGTAGGAGTTCTTGTGGTACTTGATGTGCAAGTCAGACTATTTGGAGGGAGAAGGGTACAAGCAAAAGAACATCCCATTTGGAGCCAGACCCCCTCTGCCCAATCTTGGGCCGTGTTCTTAACCTCTTTCCACCTCTCCCTCCTGCGAAAATGATTTCAGCGACACCTGCAAACAGTAAATGAGTTAAACATCTGTCACACACCTACCGTTTAATAATTTAATAATAACTACTAATAGTTGTTGAATCCTTTCTTCTAGCCCAGTGGTTCTCACCTGGAGGCGATTTTGCCCTCCACTCCCCAACCCCGCCTGGAGACATTTAGCAATGTCTGGAGACCTTTTTTGTGATCACAACTTGGGGAGGGCCATGCTCCCGTCACCTAGTGGGGAGAGGCCAGAGATGCTGCAAATACTGCACAGTGCACGGAACAGTCGCCACAACAAGAACTGTCCAGCCCAAAATGTTGACAGTGCCAAGGTTCTAGACCAGTGTGAAATAATTTTTTTTTTCATCAGGACTGTTTACTCTCCATATATTCTGTCTCTTTAAGTTAGCAAAGACTTACTGAGAACCTACCATGGGCAAAGAGCTCTGTGCGAGGCACATCCTTAACCACCTCATAGATTTGGTTGCCTGCTGCCATTTTCCCAAAGCAACACCCATCCTCAAGTAGTGTCCAACCCTATGAACATCAAGCCGTGGCTTCCCCTTTCTTCTCAATGCTGCTCTCAGTGTCCCTGAAGTCAGACATGCTTGTGTCAGAGCAAAGACCTGTATTAATCAACAATTCCAAACATAGCAACAGCAGTTTGAAAATCAAAGAATGGGCCTTGGGGACATCAATATTTGCATGTTCATAATAAATTCTTAAATACACATCTGTGAGATGTTCAATATGGTTGGGGGAGAAAAAGAACACTTATGTTGATTTTTGTCAAGTTCCACAACTCGAGCATCTGATGTGCCAAAGAAATTTAAAGCTAAGTAGTCGTAAAGATGATTTTAAATATATTTATGATGTGCACTTATGAATTGGAGACACGGTTGATTTATTCTGAGGTTTTTTCCAACCATCAATTAAGCCTATTGCTGCCCCTTAAGTCAGTGAACTAATTTTCCGATCTGTGTATTAAACATCCACTTCTTCCCTATCTGATGCTGACCCCTACAACTCATAATGATCTCAGCTTTAACGTTCAAGACCTGCTCTCATGTTTTCATTCTACTCTATGTTTTACATCGGTATGAACACATCTCTCCACGTGCAAAGGCCCCTAGTTACCATTTATTGTGGGTTTACCAGCGGCCAGGCTCTGCTCTAAGTGTTTTGTAGTCATGATCTCATTTCAATGTCAAAGAACCCCTACCGAAGCAGATTCTATCCCCCCATTTTACGGGAGAAAAATGGAGGCCTAGAGAGGTTAAGTAAATTGGCCAGAGTCACACAGCTAGGAAGGGTCAGAATGAGTGTTCACACCCTGGGTGTCTGGTTCCAAAGTCATGTTCTTCACCCTACACTGTCACAGGAGGAAAAAGCACTCTTTGTAAAGAGGTAAGTAAGCAGTGTGTACATCCTGTGACCCAGCAAATCCACCTCAAAGGAACTATCACCTACACCACTAGCCCACGTGCAGAAAAACATACATACACACACACACATATATGCCAAAAAATGTTTACTACTGCATAATTTATAAAGGAGAAAAGAGTAGACAACCTAAACAACCTCAATAGGAAAGCAGACCCATGCTATGGAACCGGGGAATTCCATACAAAGTCGGGGGAAGGTGGCAAAGCGGGCTTTGCTTACCCATTATACATTCCTCCGTCTTCCTTCGTAACAAAACCCTGATTTTATTCAGGGTGGCAGTGCACCCAACTAAGACTGCATTCCCAGTCTGCCCTTCAGCCAGGGATAGGTATGTACTGATATATGTCTAACAACCAGCTCTTTCCTACACTAACTTCTGTGGTGTAAATTTTCCCACTATGGCCAACTTCAAGCTACCAAGTTGAGGTCAACTGGCTCACAGAAGCCCCTGAGAATGTATCAGTTCTCACAAACAAGGATGAACCAGCTCCAGCACATGACTAAAGGCTATTTGTCCTTCCTTACAAGTGGGACAGACGGCCAGCACATGCTTTTTTCTTTTCCTCTTCCATTCTTTCTCCATCCTGCTTGTAAGTCAGATATGACTGGAACTCCAGCAGCCACTCTGAGTCATGAAGCGACTTAGAAATTGATGGTGGTGCAGAAAGAAGGTACAGAAACAAAGGAGAAGCCTTGTCTCTCCTGACCTCATGAAGCTAAAAAGTAACAGCCTTGGCCTGCCTACCTCTGTGCTTTTCTCACAGGAAAAAAAAAAGTGAAATTCCTATTTTAAAACCACTGTTGATTTTGGTTTTCTGTTACATGCTACCTAACTAATACAGAGGCTTTCAGACTTTGCTTTCACATTTCTATTACGTGTACCTTTTATAATGAAGATGTTTTATTTCAGTATTACTTGCAAGCAAAACAAGACCAAAAACAATTTCTTTCAAGAGTCTAGTGGTTGGGCCCTTGATAAGTGTTTCAAGTTGTCAATTCTTGCAACAGTACCTGTGGATCACAGCTGGGTGGAAAAAGGAGACCGGGGGAAATAACAGGTCTGGCACACATATCAGCAATGTGGGCATGTCCTGAAAATAAAAGGGATAGACTGAAATCCAACAAAGTTTACAAACTGCCAAAAAGATTTCTGGCCAAATAAGATTCAAAGACCTCTTGAGATAAGCCTTGGGTGAGACACACAACAGGCGATGGGGAAAGCACAGGAGCACTGGAGGCTGATGTCTCCAATCCAGGAAAGCTCCCGTGAAGCCTGGGATATGTATGTACCTTGCTGCTTCCCCTTCCCACAGAGAGGGGAAGCAGCAAGACTCTACCTCCCGGCTCAAACAGCAGGGCTCCACGATGAAGGTGTCACAGTTGAGGGGACCCCAGAAATGTTAACAAGGAAGCAGAAGACAGAGTACTGAACCACCAAGCATCAGATGGAGCAAGAAAATGGGGAACCACTTGAGTCTCTGGGCCCAAAGTTACTGTCAGGGAGGGCTGCACACAGCAATCTCGTGGTTAGTAAAGTCCCTGGCGAGAGCACAGTCTAACGGTGTCTCCATGATCACACTCCCTAGGTGGTCACAAAGATTACAGTGTGAGACACAGTGCGAAGTCCATCGTTGTGGGATTCTTCTGCCTTGTCTTACACAGAGTAACTGCAAAGTCCGTTGAGAATGCATAGTTGTCCGCCATGTCAAGCCACTAGCTCTACATATACCCTTGATGCCCAAGAGGAGGGTGTGTGCCATGAAAGAGGGGCTAAGCTTAGATTCCTGTTTTAAAGATACTGCAATCTAAAAGAAGGACAGGCTGTGAGTAGATCAAAATATCTACAGAAACTCCATCTAATGTTCCAGCTTTGGATGTACAGTGAATGTACAGTGAATTTGTAATGGTTAAGACTTAAGAAAAAAGAGCAATGGAAAAATCACAGAGAGAATACACACACATATGATATGTGTATGATATGGGTCTTCAGCCGGGCTCTGAAGGATAGACATCATTTGAGCCAGAAAAAAAAAAAATTAGAAAAAATGTATTCCACAAGGGAAAATGGTAAAGAATGGGTGTTCAACATACACTTCCAGTGAATAATAAAAGTAGTCAAAAGACAAAAACTGGGGAAGAGGACAGAATAATACTGCATTCACGGGTAATAATGATGAAGAAGGAAAATGCAAAAATGTCCATTCTTTTCATTCATAAATTTGACAAACATTAAAAGTGTACCAATTAGGTGCCTGGGCACTTGTCCTATGGCCTCAAACACCAAACTAAGTGCACCTGGACAACAGGGAGCCCCCAGAGGCTAAGCAATGGATTCCCCTTGCTCGTTGGAAATTAGGAAAATCCATGTTTTTCACGCTATCAAAAACGGGAAAGGGTTAGGAGGAAAAGCAGCTCAGGCTTTTCTAAGACTCATCAGCTCATAACTGAAAAAAAAAAGGTAAAATAATCAACTGGGAACTAACGAGGCTGCCCCCTGGGCTAAGATATCTCTCTTCCAGCATTTCACAAACTCAGTGAAGTGGATTCCACAAAGGTCCAAGCAGGGTCAGGGTCAGGGCCAGGCTTGGTCAGGTGTCCAAGGTGTCAGATAATCATGACCTAAGGCTAAGTCTGTGACATGTGTCACCTGGGAGGTGGTGGCAGACTTTTCACGGTGCTTGATGAATGGAGGGCAAGTGTAAGAGATGCTTACTGCGAGAAACATGAGATGGATATTGGTATTTAAAACAGAAAGCAGCACGGGCTTTAAGTTAATGTTTCATAGCCAATAAAGAAGGCTAAATATCTATCGTTTTGATAGATTGCTATAAAAGAAACATTAGAGGGGCTCTTCAACACCATGTTTCAGATCTTCATTACAGGAAATTAATCTTGAGCAGAATATCACACCCAATATGGCTGGACTCCATGAAGTAGCCAGTTAGGTAACATAGGCTGTGCTTTGTCTAATACAGACCGAATCAGGAAGGAGTCTAAGGAACAACTTCATCACTTCTGCAGCCCACAAGCACTGCAGGCCAAAGCAGCAGAGAAGGTTTTCTAGAAATTCTCAACATAGCCATCATGCCCCTGGAGGAGATAAACAACAGTTTCGCAATGTCCTCCAAAAAGCAACACGATGACCCATACTGAGTGCTTAATGTAGCATTATCCAAGAGCTGAGACTGGAGAGATCTCAAATCTGCATCCGTGCCCCACCCAAGAACGGGGAGACCTTTGCTACCTCCAGACCCGTCTGAGGACTTCCACCGAATCATCAGTGTTGGTGAAAATTTCTCTGGGATTATCTTGTAGCAACTTCTCTCACTATGCAGGAAGAAACCTAAAGCTCAAAATTAAATAAACTGAAAAGATGGTAAATAAAAAGACACAAGGCCCAAATACAACTAACCATGTCAGCTAAAAACAGGCCTGAGAAAAAATTGCAAATCTCGAAGAATGGAGATATCTCAAATGTCCAAGTGAGAAAGGTACTCTTCTGGCAACACCTGTTCGTTTACAGAGGTGCACAGCACACGTGTGTTACAGAGGCTCCTACAAGTCCATGCCACGTGCCCACTGGCAGAAACTGACATGTGTTTCACCAACATAGGAGGCACGTGGAGAAGCTGAGTAAACAGACGGTGTTCCCTGAGCCTCCCACTCAAGACAGCAAGCAGACTAATTCCCAGAAGAGCCTATAAAACCCACGTCTCAACGAGTTACATATTTAATATCATCTAAAAAAAAAATAAACCAGCAAAACATCCTCTCCCGTGTTAGTTTTGACCACAAGACCATCTCAATCCAATTTCACTCCTACAGTGGGAAAAGGGAGAACAGAACAGGGCTGCCAGTGGGTCATTCTAACTACACTTACTGCCCAGCTACAACACGGTATGTCTAGAATCATCCTGGCTCTAAATTCCTCCAATAGGGAATTTTCTCCAAAATGAAGCAAATATTTCACTCCAGCCTACCTTTATCTTGGACTTCTATATTGAAACATGTTTCTTCCTTCGATACTTTTGGCCCACTTGAACTTTAACGATATCTACCTTCCTTAACTGACCAACCATTCATTCATTCATAGTAATCATAGTTAACATGTACATGTCAGGTACTCTTTTACATGACTTTTTTATATATTAACATGCTGTAAAATAGGTACTATTACTACGCCCAATTCAGAGGTGAGGAAACTGACGCTTAGGAGGGCAATTAATTATCTTGCCTGCAGTCACATGAGAGCAATTAAGTGGAAGACGTGGGATCCAGACCCAACAATTCGGCTCCATCAGCCCTGCTTTTTTTTTTTTTTTTTTTTTTTTTTTGCGGTATGCGGGGCTCTCACTGTTGTGGTCTCTCCCGTTGCGGAGCACAGGCTCAGCGGCCATGGCTCACGGGCCCAGCCGCTCTGCGGCATGTGGGACCTTCCCGGACCGGGGCACGAACCCGCGTGCCCTGCATCGGCGGCGGACTCTCAGCCCCTGAGCCACCAGGGAAGCCCTCGTCAGCCCTGCTTTTAATCCAACACTATATTGCACAGGCTTTACTTGCTCATTTCAAGGGTGAATAATACGAACCCCGACATATTACCCAGAGAGTAATGGTAAGGAAAAAACCCCCTAAGTGTTCTTGGCCACATTTCTCCCCCATGCCTTCCACCTCACTCCCTACTCCCAGTATTCCGCAATTAAGTATTTCTTCTGTCCCCTTGAAACATGCTTTTTATGTTAAAATGGTCACAAGAAATCCCAGAGAGCACAGAAATGACCCAAAACGAGCAACTTATTGTTTATTTTGACCAAGTGGGCAGGACATCTCAGCCAGGGTTCTAGATTTGGGGAGTTTTGCTTGACAAGAAAAAAGGGAAGAGACTATCGTTACCAAGCACTTCTTCACCAGGTGCCAGGTCGTACGCCTGGTCCTTTCACCTGCATCACTGTCCTTAATACAAAAGCAAGCCGTAATGAAAGCAAGCTCATTTTTAAAGTCGAAGAAACAAACTCAGAAAGGTTAAGTACTCTGGTCAAGGAGACTCACCAAGGAATGATGGCATGCAGATTCAAGCCAAAACCTGCTCTGAAGCCGAGGCTATTTCTGCGACAGCATGCTGGGTAGGAGAGGCTCTATCCTTTAAAACCAGAAACGATTCTTAGATTTTTTTTTTTTTTTCCCTCTGAGTTGTGAGTCTTTACAGATTTACTGGTTGTTAAATGCTATTGACTCTAGCTAATTCCCAAATTAACTAGATTCCTTTCGGAGCTTATAAAATGTGCTACACGCTCAACTTCCGAATTTAGCATGCAAGGTGATGACCACAGCAGTAAGAATGGCGCAACTTTCTTGTTACAACAATGCACGCCGAAAAGCCTCTCTTTAATTTCTACCTTCTTTCATGAAGGCTACGTGAATGAGGACACACCTAGGATACTGCATATTAATTTCAACACAGCTAATACCCAGAATGTCCCACCAATTTACTCTTCACTGACAATGTTAAAAGAAAATGATTTATGCAGATCAATCATCTCGCCCATCAAGTCCTACCCTGACAGCCAGCCTTCATCATTGCTATTTAAAAGGCACTGCTGACAGAAAAGACCGACTCTTTGATTAAGGGCCCTGTCTGGCTAACCTTTTATTTGAAGAATGATTGCCGCTGAGTGACAAATACTTTTCCATTCATTTCAAGGCAAAGATATTGACATTCAAATTCTTGATGGCTACACTGAGCAGATGCCACTGTTGGCAAGAGGCTTGAGAGCAACAGCAGGTACGCCGTGGCTCTGGGGGCAACGGGGAGAAATGAATAAAACTAAAACACACGCGTGGGCACTGGCTAAAGGTTCTCAGAGAGTGAAAGCTACGGGTCTCTCAGCCAGATCCTCTTTCCTCAGTAGTTATCAAAGAACATCTGTTCATAGCTGCGCCCCAGTTCTCTTCTTAAAAGTGCCCTTGCGTTACCTTGACCCTACTTGGAACTGCACAGGCAGCAAAGACTAAAAGTAAAAAGGAGTTTGGGAGTGTGTAGTTCCCAGCCCTAGGAAGAAACATCCTCTCCCTCTCTGTCCCAAATCACATGATCCCTGGAGACCTCTAGCTAAAATTACTGGTCTCACGGGAATTTAAGTGACTACAAAATGAAAGAAGCATCTGAAAAATCACCTACAAAAAACAAAACAGAAATATGTTATCCTATCTGCCAGGGAGAAAGAAGAAGAAAAAAAATACAGGGAAGAGGTAGGGGTTGACAGAAACAGAGTGACAGTAAGAGACAGAAATTGAGCTTTAAAAAAACTACAGTTTTCTAATTCATTTCAGGTAGAGTTCTTCCTTGGTCAGTAACCATATATATATATATATATATAATGTAAACATATCCTCACAGCAGGATTATTTTGCTTATTTTTATTGCTTAAATGCTAACTATTACCTTAAAGGGAAATGGGGAAATTATGGCTTAAGGAAGGCTATTTGTGACAAGAGCCATCACAAAGCCTCAAGATTACTCATTTCCAGGAACAAAACGAAAATACCTCAGCAGGTCACCAGTGATTCCTTTTAAATCTTGCCGAGATGCAAAGTGTGGGTCTCACATGCTTCACAAGGGACAGGGCATCCAAAAAAACCCCCAAAAAACCAACAACTAAAACCCTGGAGCTCTGAACCTCTGACCAATTCCCACAGGAGGCAAGGTAGGGGACAGATGAGACACAGACAGAACCTTTTCCCCTGTCGCCCTAAGGCCCAACAAGTGACCCAGGCAGCAGAGTACAGGAAAGGTTTTCAAAGACAGAGAAAACCTGGGTTTGAATCCAACCCATGCTACTTATTAGCTGCGAGGCCTGGAGCAAGTCACCGTTCCCTCTCCAGCCCTCTGTTATCCTATCTGCAGAATGGAGACGGTAGTGTCTACCTTACACAGTTATTTGTGGATATTAAAAATTGTGTTAAATAAAGCAACTTTCCCTTACTTATGCTGCTTTTCCCCTCCTTTCTTCTCCTCTTCTCATTTTGGCTCACTTGTATGTATGAGAAAGTAGTCCAGAATGCGTATGGGAAAAACATAAGATGTATTGTTACCAGGCTAAGCTACGACTCCGGGTATAGACCATTACTACCCATACAACTGCACAAGCTTTGGATAAGTTACATGTTGAACCTCAACTTCCTCCACTTTAAAGGCGAGCAATCCTAATAGCCCACTTCCCTCGCTGTGTTACAATGAGAATAAGATCACGTTAATGAGAAAGCACCGTACGTTTTAAATCTGTACCGAAACATTCGCAGTTGTTACTGTTGTTCTCCATTTCGATCTTTTTGCTTATTTATTTCTCCCATCTATATTCCTCACGGTGAATAATAAATCAACAAACAGTAAATGCATCAACAATCACGATATCACCTTTATCCCTTAGAACTATTAGCAGTTGCTTCTGCAGCTGTCTTCAAGAAGTACCAGATAGAAACCTCATGTTTCTTCCATAACAAAGACTTACTGGAGATTATGATGAACTAGGCACCGGGGCGAGGAAGTGAATGAAAAAAGCAAAGTTCAGCCGGGTGGAACAAACAGACAAATAAAGAAATGATTTCCATATGGCTGCATCATCTGAGCTAAGTATAGAGGATACTGAGAATGCCAGCAAGGGAGGCTGTGAAAACCTGGGGGATTCGGGGAAGGTTTCACTACAGCGATATTAGATCTGGGTCTTCAAGGGTGAGCGAGTCCTCACCAGGTGGAAAGGGAGAAAAAGGTCATTCGGGGGAAAGAATGCTAGGTACAAAGGCACAAAGGCCTAAGAGAGATCACATGCTCCGGCAGGGACAAGGGAAGTTAATGCGTTCAATGTTTCATCATAAAATATGATATTTGCTGTCGGTTTTGTATATATTTTATCATTTTCCAAAAATTCTTCTCATGAATAGTTATTGAGTTTTATTGAATACCTTCTTTGCATCTAATATTTATTCTATGGATTTCATTAATGTGAATTACATTAATAAGTTTTGTGATGGAAAACCATCCTTACATTAGAAAATAAACACAAATAAAATGATAAGAATGTATCATTTAAATAAATAAATAAATAAGGGGGGGGGAAAGACATCCTGTAGATTTAAGACTCACTCCTTGAGGTGATGGGGAGGTTTCAGCTTGAAACTGCTGTGATATGGCCCATGGTTTAGCAACATCACCCCGATGCAAGGCTGGACACATGAACATTTGCTGTGTTTGCAGTTTCCACTCCGTGCTAGAAACCG
>NW_020171830.1:911088-933918 GCF_003031525.2 Neophocaena asiaeorientalis asiaeorientalis
ACTCCCTGTGGGAGGGGAGCTAGGTAGACTTACTTGCTTTCTTGCACTATGAGTAGCTGCCCCCCTGAGCAGCACGTGTAGCTTCATGTTTAGCCTCTGAACCTGCTCTTCATACCCAGTTCACTGGTATGGGTGCCTGCTTTCCTGCTTGACCCTACTGTTGCATATCTATGGCCTCTGGCGCAACTATGGATCACCCGCTTGTGGGTCGAGGGCTCCGTTCTCCAGCTTCCTGCCTTGCCTCCCTCAGCTAGCCTGCTTTGACCTGCAGTGATCCTGTGGACCGCCCAAGAGCTCCTGAAACCATCTCTAAAAGTGGGGAGGTCTGGGCTTCCCTGGTGGCGCAGTGGTTGAGAGTCCGCCTGCCGATGCAGGGGACGTGGGTTCATGCCCCAGTCCAGGAAGATCCCACATGCCGCGGAGCGGCTGGGCCCATGAGCCATGGCCGCTAAGCCTGCGCGTCCGGAGCCTGTGCTCTGCAACGGGAGAGGCCACAACAGTGAGAGGTCCACGTACCACAAAAAAAAAAAAAAAAAAAAAAGGTGGGGAGGTCTCTATTCCAAGCCTCTGCCCCTTGCTCCCTGTATGTACCCCCAGTACAAGTGAGGCAAGGATGATGTTACGTGTTCACCAAATCTTGTTTCATTCTTCTCTTGCTGGGCACACAGACAACAATTCATAACCTCCATTACAGTTAGCTTGGGTTCTGGTAAATACAAGAAAAATGGGATATAAGTTTTAAACAGGTTAAAAACATCTCAGTGCAGATTTTCTGTATTTGTTTCCTGGTTTTCTATAATAATTACTACAAACTTGGTGGCTTAAAACAATGGGAATTTATTCTCTCACCTTGATGGACACCAGAAGTCCAAAATCAAGGTGTCAGCAGGGTCACACTCCCTCCAAAGGCTCTAGGGGAGAATCCCTCCTTGCCTCTTCCAGCTCTGACAACTCTCAGCATTCCTTGGCTTGTGGCAGCATCACTCCAAACTCGGCCTCTGTCTTCGCATGACCTTCATCCCTCTTTATGTCTGTGTCCAATTTTCCCTCTCCTTTCTCTTATATAGGCACTGGTTTAGGGGTTTAAATCTCACTCTAAATCCAGTACGACTTAGGATTCCCTCAATATCCTTAAGTAAAGAATCCTCTCTGTCTTGCAAAGATCTTATTTCCATATAAGCTCACATTCGGAGGTTCCAGGTAGACGTGAAATTGGGCGGGTCAATATTCAACCCACTCCACCTCCCGGGCAACCTTGGAAGCATCACAATCCAGGTGATTCAGTCACCAGACGTCAGAGCCAGATCCCTGAGGGACCGTGCCCAGCAGAGCTCCCCTCACACCAACCCTCACTGGGCACACACGGCAAGCACAGAACAAAACTTCGCAGGGTTAAAGCCACTGAGACTTCAGGCTTGATTTGTTACAGCAGCAGAGCCCGGCCTGGCTTGGCCACTACTTCGAGCCGCGGGCCCTCATCCTGCAATCCAAACACTGTTTACGAGCCCAGGGCTGACAGGCAGTGTTTTCATTTGGGTTCAACTTTTGCTCAAAAGCCCTTTTAGGTGGCTCTTTCTGAGTGTCCCAGGAATTTCTCCCAGAGCTTTGCTTGGCCTGGATATGACTGTTTGGGAGGGTTCTTGTTTTCCCTGGGGAGTATCATGAGGCTTTGCTGATAACATCGCTGTTTTCTCTACTGGTCTCAGAGGACAATGTGGTGGGCCAGTGTGAGTTAGCTCTTGCTTTTATTGGGACAGGGACGAGAGAGAAAGGAGTCAAATGTGAATGTTTTCCAGCTACATTCATCCAAAAGTGAACCAAGGAAAACAGTAGCTACTGCCCCTTTCTTAAAGAACTAAAAAGAACACCAGGTTTTCAAGTCATACTGACTTGGGTTAAAATTCCCCAATTTTTGAGTTCCATAAACTCAACAGCTACAATGCTTTGAATGTCACCTTTTATCACAGAGCCCTAGTTCTCTCACCTTTTAGCAAAAGGGGATAAACACCACCTTTTCTACAGGTGGCTATGAGGATTAAATGACACTAGATACATGTTCAGCTGAGTGATACGATCATAGGAGCTACTTACTGGGTAAAGGTGAACTTCCTTTGTTTCTGCGGACAGGCCAACTTATTCCCATCTGGATCTTCTTCCCTTCCGGGGCAAGATGAAAGCTAAGATGACATGAAGCCATGATCTGCAGCACTGGCCTCAATGACCCCCAAGCATTTTGTCCCTTTCTCTCATTTACCCTTTTAGATACTACTAGTAGTCGACTCCTTGGAGATGGCTTACAAGACAGTAGACAGACTGACTAATCGTTTTAACCAGCTAAGTTTTGCTCTTAAATACTTCATGAGTGTTCATTTTGATCCTCCAATTAGAAGGAAAGCTCTCTGAATGCAGGACTATGTCTTATCCTACTTCTGTAAACCACACGGCCGTTAGCACAGTACCAAACTGACCACACAGTCACTGACCAAATACAAAGAAAACAGAGGATGGAAAGTTCCCGTGACTAAGACGGGATCTGGCTTCCAACAACACCGATGTTCGCAAATTAGCGGGCCAGTATTAAAGTCGGCTGGTACACTTGCAGAGCAGACGAAGGGGAGCAGTACTTGAAACATTTAAGAAATGGACCAAAAAAAAAAACCAAAAAACAAAAAAAATGCAGGCTTCGTCTCCACTCTGGGGATTTGGTGGATCCCTCCATCAATGAACCAAATAATGGTCTGTTTATCACCCCCTTCCCAGCTGGGTCAGCAAAGCTTACTCTTGTACAAAGGCATTATAATAAATTATATGTTATCTATGGTATGGCATAAGTTATATAGTATGTATGTGTTACATATAAACTTGCAATACATATTGATAGCACTTACCTGGTACTGGGCACTGTGCTAAGTGTCTTATTACCTATACATTAACTCATTTAGTCTTCACGATTCCACAACATAGATGCTATTGTTATCACTGTCTTACAGTGAAGACACTGAAACCCAGAGTGGTTGACTGGTCCCAAGTCACAGAACTAGTCACAAGTCACAAGGCCAGGAGTCAGATTCCAGCAGCCCGGCCCAGAGTCCACACAATCAGGCACTAGGCTACACTGCCTCTCAAGTGAGGGAAGGGGAGGGTAGAAAAGTGAGCCTCCAGCCAGGAAAGTACCTGGCAGAGGGGCTTTACAAATTGAATGGATTCTAGAGAGACAGCCCTTCAACAAAAGAAGCTAGCTGCAGGAGCAGGGAACTGATCTGGCAGCCACAAATATAAAGGGAATGGCCTTCACAGGAGAGAGATGGTGACACCCACCTTAACAGTAACAGGAGTCAGATAGAGGCTACCCGCTAAATGAATGCCTTTGGTCTGAAATGGGACTGACCCATGATTAGGGCCCAGGTACACACAGCTCTAGCATACTGAAGACAAAGGATATGGAAGCGGGTGGGGAGAGGTTCCAGAAAGCCTTGATGGGGCCACTTGAGCTTCGCATCTCTGACGTGCAAACTGCTAGTGGCAAGAGACAGCCAGCGTTCCCACCAGCCGCACGAAACTCAGCAACCCGCGACCCACAACCCACGCCTGTTTACCATTACTGAATAAATCATTTCAGTTTGCTCCACCACAAACAGAGAATAAACCGGGGCTTTGCACTCGACGTTGTCATCAAAAGCAGAGGGCAATGGCGTTCTCTCCCAGGCTCTGCAGCCCTTGTGGGCAATGTCCCCTCCTCCCTCCTTAAGCACATTGGAACGAGCAATATTTGATGGTTGCTTCTTTCATCTCCGCAGCTTTGAAAACCTCAAACATCATATCGGATCGACAACAAAGAGCAGGGACTTCAGGGCTTGACAGCACGGCCATAATTAAAGACGACCATCAATGAGCTGCCATGTTAAACAATACCACGTTATAGCTGCTCCGAAACCAACTGTTTACCTTTCAGACATTTCTATAGAAAGGTTTAAACAGGTGCAGATATGCAAACAGGAGATAAGAACTTTTCTTCTCTTTAAGACAGAGTGTAATGTTCAGCATGCTATTCCCTTGCTAATAGTGTCCAAATCATTTAATCCAGGGAAATAATCTCTGGTAACTGATAAGAATATGAATCCAAAAATAGCACTGAAAATATTACAGGTACACTGCCAAAGAGGAAATGGGAAACAACCCCAAAATTGCCATCTTAAGTTCCTTCCGGCCCATGGACCTCAGTCTCCCCCTTTGTAAAATAAGGAGGTTGCGTTTCAGGCTTATGTTGACATGCAGAAGCTTTTCTCCCATACTAGGCCAATAGACAGAACAGGAAAACTCAAGAATGTCTTGAGGAAGGACCAGCCTCCCTCTTGCCCCATTAGGGCCTCCAAAAGATTTCTAGAACTTTGAGAACCACTGAACTGAATCATCTCTGTGAGTTCTTTCCAGGACCAAAATTACTTGATTTTCAAGAAGAAAAATAAATAAAGAGGAGCTAAAACACTTGTTTTACCTTCGGTCCACAATGTTTTCCTTACTGTTCAGAATCTAAATAACGCTGAACAGATGTGGTCCTGAGTCAATGAATAATAAAGGTAGTTTTAAATAGCTTCTTTTCCGCTTCTCCTTGAGTTTTGGGCGGGGCTAACTATACCAATAGCAAAGGGAAAGAGGGAACATTACAACAAATTCTAAGTCTCTGGTCTAGAAACTGAACTCCTCGGCTGCGTATCCACAGCTGGCTCAGCGTCTGGTTCCCAGACAGGTCTGAGGTGAGCGGGAGCGAAGTGTTCCCACATGGTTTTTCTGCCGTGGAATCTTATGCCAGCTCCCTGAGGTCTGTTCTCTCGTGTTTCCATTTCTACCTTATGCTAGAGACTTCCAGGGGTTTCTGGAGATCCCGAAAGGGCAGTCCCTTCACAGAGAGGCAGGAACTTTGTCTGCCTTGAGTAAGGCCAGAAGAACTGAAGTAGGAACAAGAGGACTTTCTGTGGAGTCACCAAGAGATGGTTCTGGAGTCCTCCAGCAGAGACACCCCCCAGCCCCGCCCACTGGAATTTGGGAGGTTTCGCCATGTACAAGGGCTGCTTATCACCTCATTCATACAACTCATCGATGGTGGGCCGGTGCACACTGGCTGTGCTTAAGGCCCCACAAGGGATACCATGACTCATGTTTACCCACTGGGGCATCTTCTGATACCTGAGGATACAAACACTGTTAGAATAAGCATAGAGTTGTCACTTATACCTTTGCAGACCAAAGCTCTTTAGGTGTGTAAAGAGAGGAAAATATCCAGTGCCCGTTTGGGACAGACCAAAAGAATGGCAAAGGCTGAATCTGACCTCTGTGAAAAAAATATGGAGAATCCTCGACTGGACAGACCTATTCTCATCCCTAGGCCCCTCTCAGTGCAGGGGTGGGGGAGGGGTCCCACAAAATCTCCAAAGACAAAGATCAAATCACAAAGCAGCTCACTTCTGTGAAGAGGGCATTGATGTTCAGCTAGTCCCAGTGGACAAGGGCAGAGCCTGATGAAGGTAGGTAAACCACACTTCCTGAGTGGGGCTAGGCCACGGGCCCTCCCCCACCCCTCCCACCACCCCAACATCATTCTTGAGAGCCCTGCTTCCTTCCAGCCCAGAGAGCTCCATTCTGAAAACAATGACCCTTTATGGAGAGCTTTCATCCCAGCTTAAGTTCTGAAAAATCAAAGAGCCAATATGTCTGAGCTGGAGAAAGCTTCCCTCAAGAATCTGGGAAAACTGCCTGGAGTGGTTTGTATTTTAGTGGTAATATCTTCTCCTTTGACTTGTCAGATTGTCTTGCTGTTTTCAGAATGAAACCAGATATAAATAAAGCAAAAAAAAAGGAAGTTTGAGATAGGCTACTGATCACTGGTTTATTTTTATTTTTTTGTGTGCGGTATGCGGGCCTCTCACCATTGTGGCCTCTCCCGTTGCGGAGCACAGGCTCCGGACGCGCAGGCTCAGCGGCCGTGGCTCACGGGCCCAGCCGCTCCACGGCATGTGGGATCCTCGCGAACCGGGGCACGAACCCGTGTCCCCTGCGTCGGCAGGCGGACTCTCAACCACTGCACCACCAGGGAAGCCCACTGATTTATTTTTTGAGTTGAGGAGCCTCACGGTTTTCCAAGCATGGTTACGTTACGGTAATACGCTTTGTCATAAATTTACTGTATCCTTCTGCTTGTCTATAAAACAGTCTGCTCCTCATCTTTCTAAACTTGGCCTGGATACAGAACTTTTAACTTAAAATATCTAACAATATGTCATATGCACCAGAAGATACATGACAGCTAGTTCTACGATACATAATATTATTAATTGTTTTTGAATGGAATTGAACTGTTATGAATCTAAAAAGTATAAAAATGACATTTAGCCATCAACAGTTCTTGAAACATTATATACACAAAAGAAGAAATACTAACAAGTCCAACAGTACTCATCATTTCAAAATTATACCCTTTGAAGCCAGAATGACATTAAGAGAAACAGAAAGAATGTAAGAACTTAAAAATAAAATTGTAATGCTTGAAAATATTAAGCTAACCTTCTGATAAAAATTAAGTGTGAGCTAAATTATTTTTTACGTTTGTGGGACTGTCAAACAACGTGCTGTCTTCTTAAACTATTTAAAGAGCTATGGCTCAAGTGTGTGGAGAGGATCTGCAGGATACAAACAACGCTGAGCAGAGGAACAAGCTGACTGACTGCAATTTACTTCGATTCTCTTAAAATTGACTGAGCACCTACTGAGTTCATATTATATACTATGTAGCATGAAGGATAAAATCAAAGATACAGACTAAGTCTTAGAGGAGCTTACAAACTTACTGTGGAGGCAAGAGAGGTGCATAAAATCTTAAAATAATGAAAAAAAAACTTTAATTAAATACTCAAATGAAAGTTCTAGTAAGTAGGTAATATACAAGGTTATAGCAGGAAGAACTCAATGTGAGCCAGAGGGAGCTGAGGTTGCTCCACTTAAGAGCTAGAATTTTAGTTGGATCCCGAAGACAGAGTCATATTTAGAAAGGTATAAAGAAGTCCTGGTGGTAGTCACAGTAGGAGAGGCAGGTTCAATAACGGCCTAAAGGCTGAGCAAATATGGGGGAAGGATGAACTGAAAGGAGGGACCCGAACAAAGGCCTGGACCTCAGGTCACCCTCAGCTCAAGGACGTGGAAAGCATCCATCTGACTCCTCCTTCCCAACTGCTTCTCACCCGAGTCCCACCTGACTTGGAATCTAAGTTCCCAGGGTCCCGTTCTCACTAGGCTTGCTTCACAAACCCCAACAGGGTGGGAGGGGACCCACTGGGTTCATTATTGTATGAGTCAGGAACTCCCTTCCCCTGGCTCCCTGGACTGTGCTCATTTTAGGAGCTCATCAAATCAGCCAGAATTGGAAGTGGCCACTCCCTTCACCTACTTAGCACATAACCAACCACCTTTCCACTGTACCCTCTGTGCTACCCCAAGATCAGTGGTTCTCAATCAGGGGTGAATTTGCCCCCTAATGGACACCTGGCAGTATCAGGAGCCGTTTCTGTTTCGTCACAAAGGAGGGGAGCATGGGTTCCTAGTACCTAGTGGGTAGGGACCAGGGATGCGGCTAAGCTTCCTACAATGCACACGGCCGCCACCCACAACAAAGAATCTTCGGCCCAAGGTATCAAGGTGAGGCTGTGATGCAATGAATATTCACATTCACAATATTTTCTGAACGAATCTATTTTACATGATGGCACACTTTTTCTTAAACTTGATCCTGACCCATCAGTCTCCAGGAGGCTCAGCCCAACTTCCAAGGCGCTTTCTCCAGCAAAGTTGCCTGATCCACGCAGCCCAGATGGATCTACCTAACTTGTTCCTACCCCATAAGAAGAGTACACGGAGGAGAGGGGGTACTCCGGCTATGAAATGTGTCCTCCACTCAAGCAAATCATACACTCAGACCTACACCCAACTAGATACGAGAGGATACCAAAAACCAATGTATTTTGTACCCTTTGTGTCCTTCCAAAGCTAGACACGCTTCACGTACTTAATTTTAATAGGGAGGAAACACATTATCCAAGTATTTGCCACTTGAGTCCCTTCAGTTTTGAGTTTGCACAGGGAAACAAAAGTCAGTGTATCTTGAAAAGATTCACTTATGAACTGACCATTTATAAAACTCGTTCCCACTCAAACATCCCTTCCAAGTAGTATCCATCCTTGATGTCTGGATCAACAAGTTTAATCCTCTCTGATGGTCAAAAGTTACATAAGGCCCCGGGACAAACCAACTGCAAAATGAAGCGGAAACTTCTGCAAAGGATGTGGGGTTTCACGAACTCAACTGAAGTGCTGTCGGAAAAATGCTCAAATTACACTCAAAACCATTGATTCTGCATCCTCAGACCAACTAAAAAAGAGAAAATTAAGAGGATAACCCAACAGGAGTTTTATTCGACTGACTTAAATATCAAATAAAGGCTCTTAAAAAGTTGAAGTCCTAACTTTGCAAAAATAAACTCTCATAACTGTACAATAAAAACAAACGTGAAGTAAAATATATGTGGTGCCGGTATGTAATTCTGTAAGAAAAATTACGGGAAAGAATTTAATTGTTGAACTTCTTTTTGTTCCAAAGAATTGGACCATAGTTGCAATCACAACCGAAAATGTTTTTGATACAAAATATATACATAATTTTGAGTTTCAGCTTTCAAGATTGAATCCCTAAATTTCCCCCGTATTTGCTATTACATTTTGCTTTCCATTTAAGTTGGGTGATCCTTCTCCAGTGCTAGTTATCTTCATACGGTGGGCCTCCTCCAGAAGATCCTGAGCATCTGAAGCAAAAGCAGAACTACAAGACAGGCTATGTCCCTCTCCGAAGTCCCACCTCATTGCTACACGCACCCTTCCTAGGCCTGGTGATACTTCATGGAAGTGTCCAACAGCCTTCCCCACCTCTGTCTGACAACCACAGCTAACTTCCAAAAAGTGGAAAGCAGCAGGTATAAAGAAAGTCTGAAAGCAGAAGCAAAAGGCCCTCCAAGATCCATCCTCAAATCCCGTTGCTCTTAGAATAAAGTTCCAACTCCCAGCCACAGCCCATCACACCCTGAGTAATCTGGCGCCTGCCTGCCTCTTCATATTAAACCTCTTTCAACCTCTTCACCTGGTTATCTCCGGTCCTCAAACTTGCCAAACCTTTTCATACCTTGTGGTATTTGCATATGCTGACCCATCTGTCTGGAATGTTCTTCCCCAGTGCTTTCCATTCTGATTCACAAGTATCAGTATAGATGTTTCCTCTTGAGGTGACTTTTCTCACCAGCCTATTCAAAGTACTCTCAATACAGGTACTTTGTTAAATGGATGAACACTGGATAGATGGATGAACGGATGAATGGATGGATGGATGGATGGATGGATGGATGGATGGAGTTAATTTGTGTGGGAGAGTCTTTCAATATCTACTGTCAATAGCCATTATTCCCTAAGGCCATTTTCCAAGCAATTGTTTCTCTCCCTTGCATCATTTGAGATTGAATCAGTGAATCCAGAGCTAGGCAGGAAAGAGCCTGATTAAGGTCACTGCACCAACCCCCAGAGATGGTTCCCTGTCATCCATTTTCTCATCTTTGTGTCAAGTCTTGCTTCCAGCCCCTCCAATGGCAAGGCTTCCCTTACCTCCCCAGGGATATGGCCACATACTCTCCCCATTGTGAAATTTGTCCTGATTTTCCCAGCCTAAATTCCTCTCTGCTTAACTTCGCCCCATTACTCACAGCTCTCCCTCTCTGGATTACAGCAAACAACAACTCTGCAACTCACATTCTCTTCCTGGCTTCCCACAGCTTTCCAGCTCCACGCCCTGCGCCATTTGATGAAAGAGCGTGGCATGAGACCATGCGGGAAGGGTTTACACAAATGTTCTGAATTAGAACCCGGTCAACACCAGCCTCACCTCACCCACCCACCCATCACCCTCTCTCATCTATCATTCCCTTCCCCCCACTCCCCCAGCCTCCACAGGGCCAATCTGGTTTTATTTTCCCATTACACAATTCTTTCAAAACACAGTCCCATGCTTGAAGAGAAACACCAAGTTTCTGGAAGGCTACACGAGAGTTGTTGGTGATGGTGGCTTCTGGGGAAGGGAGGGCTGCGGGGGAGAAGGGATGTTTTTTGTTGATACCTTTTGATGCTATTTGCATTCTTCACTGTGTGTATATACAACTATTTTTCAAATACTGGTGAGATATACATAACAAAATTTTCCATCTCAACCATCTGTAAGTCTAGAGTTCAACTACCACCACCATGGATACAACATTTTCCACTAAGATTTTTTAATTAAATGTTTATAGTGCAGTTCTTGATCAAGTAGCTACGCCAGGCAAAGGGAAGGACAGGAATGAGGGTTCTATGTCTGGCATGAGCCACTGAAAACAAATATTAATGTCGCTCAGCCATTTTTGATGTATTAATAACTTTAAAATACAGGGTGACAGACACTTCCTAAAAATAAAAATAAAGGGAGAAAATACAAAAAATTTGAAACCCTATGGTTCCCTACACACACATCACTTATAATGATGGACCAAAGTTAAGTTTTCACTCAAGTACAGAGAACACCCATCTTAACCAAACAGAATTATGGCTATCCCAGCAGTTTGTGAAAAAAAATGCTTCGCTTGCTTACTAGAAAAGTAGTTTGAATAGGAATCTTCCAGCTGTTCAGTCTGATCTTCAGAACACCGCCAATTTTCTCCGCCACAGAGGCTTTCTGTGCGGTGGGGAACTTGCTGCAATTAAGGGCTTTTCTCACTCCTTGATAATTCTCAGATTTGGAAGGTTTTTCTTGTAAGTAACCATCCAAGTAGTGGTATACTCAGCTCCCTTGATATAATTTTATAACTTGCTGGAAGTGGCGACGACTGCCACATATGAGGATGGTGATTTTGTGTGCCTCTAGTAGCTGTACTCAAAGTTAAATTTCCCCCATCTGACAGCATGAAGGCTGAAGCAAACCTCGGATTGCAATTTCTGCAATCAAAACACTCCCTCAAATCCCACATGTTTCGTAGGACATGCACACTTGGCCCGTCCCTGATGGGTTCCAGCTTCCATTAAGTCTGACTTCTCCTCGGAGTAAGTGTTCTTTCAACACTGATATCTCAGTTCTGAATTGCAAGCACTGGCTGATTCAAGGCTAGATGTCTGAAAAAGAGGCTGTCTAGGAGACCAGTTATGTTTAGTAATTCAAAAAAAGAAAAAACCCTAAATCATTTTTAGTTTGCAACTCACAACGATCCCTACATATTTGTTCCAAAGCTCCCTCCCTCTCCACACTCCCCCCACTACACACACACAACATCACATTTTACTATATAACACAGCTGCTCTTCACACTAAAGAACCCCAAAGAGCCACCTGGCTATCAGAGTTGACACTCTGACATAACGGTAGACTTTTCTAGGTTCAGTGAGGTTAATTTAATGTAACAGAAGCTGAGACTGAGGGACCACAGTCAGAGAACAGGGGCAAAACAGAAATATCTATGTGTCTGACTTTCACCTCAAGACTCTGAAAATGGTATGTGAACCGAAATGGAAAATAATAGCATGACGTCAGGAGTAGCAAACTGGACTAAAATCCGGGATATTTACATTCAAATCCAAACTTCAATGTTTACCAGCTGAACCTTAAGTACGTTTCAACCTGATAGTTCCCTTACCTATATAATGGAGTGATTATTATCCATCCAACGTACAAGCTTCTTAAGGGAATAAAATAACGATAATACACAGCAGAGAAATTACTAAGGATATTTGCACAATAATTTGCCCCTCTTCTGTCCTTTAGTGGTCCCACCTATAGAGTATAACAGTGGGGGAAAATGAGCTGCCCAATACTGATATCAATTCAGCTTCCAGGCCATGAGGTGCTGTATGAGATTCCCATCGTTGTGGTAACAAACTAACACAAACTTGGTTAGTTCCAGCAACAGAAATGCATTCTCCCACAGTGCTGCAGGCCAAACGTCTGAAATTGGTGCTACTGGGTCAAAATCAAGATTTCACCTGGGCCACACCCCCTCCAGAAGCTCTAGGAGAGAATCTGTTCCTTGCCCCTTCCAGCTCCTGATACCTGCCAGCACTCCTTGGCTTAACGGCCACCTCACTCTAATCTCCAAGGCCAGCATCTTTGTATCTGTTCTGCCTTCACATCACCTTCTCCTCTGTGTATGGGTCAAATATCCCTCTGCCCCCCTCATAAGTATGTATGTGATTAAATTTAGTATCTACTCAGATAACCCAGGATAATTTCCCCATTTCAAGGACCTGAACTTAATGTCATATAAGGTAACATTTACAGGTTCCCAGGACAAGGACCTCCCACCATGGGGGGTGGGGGGCACATTTTAAAGCCTAGCACAGGGCTTCCCTGGTGGCACAGTGGTTGAGAGTCCGCCTGCCGATGCAGGGGACGCGGGTTCGTGCCCCGGTCTGGGAAGATCCCACATGCCGTGAAGCGGCTGGGCCCGTGAGCCATGGCCGCTGAGCCTGCGCGTCCAGAGCCTGTGCTCCGCAACGGGAGAGGCCACAACAGTGACAGGCCCGCGTACCACCAAAAAAAAAAAAAAAGCCTACCACAGGTACCCAAAACACAAAGTACAAACGGATCAGGAAAAGAAGCTAATTGAACAACTTAAGCAGAAAAATTCAAATTACCCCTTAAGTAGAAATCACAATACGGTTTTTGCCTAATTTACACTGGGGTCTGAATGAATGATATCAGTCTTCCTGGAAGCAGTAAGATCGAGTCATTAAATAGACATGAATTTGGTTTAAGAAATAAAAACAGAAGGGTGCGCCTGGCAGAGGACCCTAGCAGGTGTATGAAAGCCATGTATAAGACAGTAGAAAAGCATCTGAACCCCAGGGAGGAGCTCAAACAAAGAAGCAGACAAACTTTCCTCTAGTTTTCTACCTTAGCTGAGAGCCATCCTGTGTACAAGCCACAGGGGAAATGAGAAACCCTGTCTACCAAACATCAGTCTGCAAGTTCTTTCTTTCATTCCTGTCAACAAATGCTCCTCGAGCATATACTATGGACAGGGCACTGCCCACCGTACTGGGAACAGAGCAATCAATCGAGCGGATAAAAGTTCTGCCTCTTGTGAGAGCCGCATCCCCATGAGAATTAAGTCAATTCAATGCAGCAGCTGCTTACACAGGACCTACCATGTGGCAGATACTTTGGTGCACATGACAAAACCTATTCCTGGACTGAACTCCCTCTGCAAAAGAAAGCTGGTGATATTTCTCAGAAAGTGGCTTGTATCCTCTGAGGCGGCCACTCAACCCTCCCAATGACCTATGCTGTGAAGGTCAGTGCAGAAGCCCACAGCACTTGGACAAGCCTCATCCTCGAGGGGACGTGTTTTAGGATACAGTGTATGTAGCCACCACTCTCTTCCTCCTCACCCTGTCAACCTCACATAACGGATTCTGAGAGCTCCTCCTGTCTCTCTGATTACATACTCCATGCTTCCCACAGGAGGGCTGCATGATGAAGTGGCATTCCATCTTCTCTGCCAGGTCATGTCAGGCTCAGCAGCATCACCACACAGAGTGGGCACCCCAGTGGCTGGAGGGGGAGCAGTTCTGAGCACGTGAAGAATGGGGATGCCGGGGCCGAAGAGGAGAGGCAAAGGCAGCTCCTTTTCATTCTGCACATGAGCTTCTCCGGGTCCCATAAATTCCTCTGCCCTGTATATTTCACTCAGCTGTCTAAAGGAGGTTTGCTCATATAGCCACCACAGTGCAGAATCAATCACGCCCTTCTGCGCAGAATGTTAATTGCGTGCCTCTCAAAAAAATTGGAGCTTACTGTAGAGGCCTTAGAAGAAATTCAAAACCATTTTTTTCTGGAATTTACCATGCTTTTTAAATTGCCATGTGAAGTAAATAGTCACAAACCCAGGTGTGATCCAGCTGCAATCCAGGTGCTTCTTTCAAGGCTCGGAAGAGGAATATTAAGAAACCTCTTCCCGCTCCCATCAATTGTTCCACACAACACTTCCCAAGTCAGCTGCCGGGCTGCCTGAATAAGGAAGCTCTGAGCACTCCCAGGAGCAAGCGTTCTGGTTAACTCGACACAAAACGGCCCATTCAAATTAACCTGGGCTGCAAATCTCCGTTTGTACCCAGCAGCGGTTGACTCATCCGAGAGGTAAGAAAGGAAAAGAAAAAACAAACCTCACAGAATCAACTCCTCCGCCCCTTCCTTATACCCCAAAGCAGTCACTATATGAGGCTGCCTACTGGCAAAGTAAAATTCAGTAGGTGAGAGGCAGCTGAAAAAGTCTTTACCACGTCACCATCTAAGTGCCGGAGACTCAACAGTCACGACTGTTTCAGGGAATCTTATTCTTTATTCTACAGAGGTCACATTATTAAACTACAGATCATGTGCTTAAAGAGGGCAGAGATGCTTTGAAAACAAACACACACACACACACACACACACACACACACACACACACGCCCCTAACACCTCTTTGCAGGGAGGGCAAAGAGCTGACTCCACAGCCAGAGCCTTCAAGGATCCCATTGTTTCCAAAAAGACCGGATGGACACTGCCTTCCACCACCACTTTTGGGAACATGTGAAAAATACGGTATGCTGCTTGCTCGTATGTGGTCCGAGATGACTCATAAATCTTCCTTTATCTCCTCCGTGGTGTTCGCAGAAAAGGATGAGTTGCTTTTTTCCATCTCATTCTCCCGTCTATCTGTCTGTTAGCCGTGCCCTTGAGCAAAGATTACTGATGCCCTGCCTTTGATATATGACACATCACCCACAGCAGCTTTTCATCAAGTGAATTAACCTGGAAAAATGCAAACCCACCTGCCAGTTGCTTCCAAACTTTGCACAATTCCTTTGTGTACTTCCTCTCTAGTGTGCATCGGGCAGGAAGGCAGCAAGGGCAAGCTGAAGAAATATGGAAAATTAAGAGAATCTAAACTGGGGGCTCTGGGAAATAACTCACTGGCTGGAATCAGCTGCTTTTGTATGAGGACTTTCAGAAGGGGTTTAAGTGAAAAGCACCAGCAAGCCACACTTTAGAATGCTTTGCACCTGAGCTGGAAAACGCCATTTTCCCCCAGTCATTTATTCTGTGTGGCTGGAACAATGACAAGAGCCTTGGCAGCCGCTGATGACATGGTTACAGAAACTATTTGGTGATTTCTAATCAATAATCGAGACGGGCTGAGGAGGAGCCTGGAGCAGGCAGACAGGAGAAAGAGAGAGGGAGAAAGTGAGAGGCTAAGCCAGGCAGGAGAGAAACTGAAGAAGAGAAGGGAAAGCAAGGCTGAAATGAATCCAGGTTCTTCGGCCAGCCCCTCCCACAACCGGGGCTCTATGCAACCAGACTCACAGACAATCGGTTCCAGAAGGCTCCAAATTACCATGAAAGAGTAAAGGCAGACAGCACCTTTGATACCTCGAAGGAACTCTCAGTCTACATGTTCAAACAGAAGGCACTTTGGAAAGCATCAAGTCGGCACCCCTGCAACTTCGGCTAGAGAGAGCTGAGGTTCAGAGAGCATCCCTGGCCCGTCCAAGGTCATACAGCTAAGCAAGGTGGGACTAAGGTTGGAATCCAAGCTCCCCAATTCCAAGGCTCTATCCAATACAACACACTACCTCCCAACCAGGCTTAGATCCCCCCAACTCAGCCTCCCCCCTCCCCCCCAAAATAAACATTTATAATGACTTGAAATTGGACAGAACTTGCTGCATGGGGAAATAAGAAAGATCTCTGAGCTGCAACAATGCTAGACTGGGTGTCTCTTGTTTACCCAAGCAGTAAACGTTTTCCTTACTCTCATCCTTGATTCTGATAATAAAGCAGTTATTCTTTTCAAGGCGACACCCCACGTGTGTGACTACTTGAAGGCTTGTGATGAGAGAGCTCTTCCCAAAATATATTCTTAAGAAGAAAACTAAAACCCAAAGAACCCAAACTATCCATCATCATTTCTTGCCCATACTCTAATTTTAAGGGAAAGTTACAAAGACTGGGTTTGCTTTTTTAAAGGGCATTATTAAAAATCTGTCTTTGGACAGTCCTGGCTCAGTATACAGGCAGCCCAATCTTCTACACCTACATTTATATTTCTGGCCAACATGAACAGATTTTCTGAAATGGCTCTGAAATCTTTCACTGTCAAGGAGAGATTAAATTTTACTATCCACTATACTTCCTAAGGAAACAAAGAACATTACTGGATTTTAGAAAGACTTTTCACAAATAAAACTTGAAGTGAAAGTGGTGTCTCGTAGGCATCGGTTAGTCAGAAAATTAAATTATCAAAGACACCCTGTTTCCTGAGCATTCTGAAAACTTTGAAAATTGAAACAAGAATGGGATAATGTACGCACACCCATTGGCTGATTAAAGTAAAATAGATGGCAATTCCTTCAGGGAGTCAGTTTCTTTGCTGGTAGGAAGCAATGAAGCTTCCCTTCCTTCTGGTCAAAGTAACAGTGCCCATAAAATGGTGTCTCCCTGGCAAAGACAGTGGTAGAAAGTGGACAAACAGATGACATTGGCGTTTCTGATAAATCTGATTATAGTTGAGATTACATACAGTTATCCATAAGATAATAATAATACATAACGTTTACTGAGGGCTTACTATGTACTGGGTATTCTAATAACTCTATCTCTGCTGCATCATGTAATATCCCCAACAAACCTGTAAGATGGATACTCTTACTAAACCCATTTTGCAGATAAGGAAACTGCTGCTCAGGGAAGTTTGTACTTTGTCCAAGCATTGCAGCTGGTAAGTGGGAGAGCCAAGATTCAAACCCAGGTGATCCGACTCCAAAACCAATAACATTTTACAAGGTGGACGTGACCCGGGCCTCTGTGTTAACACCCTGATCGAGTACCCAGGCACTGCACATCCTCATTTACAGGAAAAATAAAACATGACTCTGAAACTCACCCAGTGACAAAAAAAGAACACCAAAGCCCTAGTGCCATTACTATGCTCTGCTCACCTACTGCTCTTTGTCTGGGAGACAAAACCTTGATATCCTTCAAAAAGGTATGCCAAAACCTCGGGGAATTCATTTTTTTTTTTTTTAGACTACATTTTCCTAACGCACTTTCTTCTCAGATATTCCTCCATTTTCACTGTAATAAAATAAACATACCATAAAATCTACTACTGTAACCATTTTTAAAAGTACAGTTCAATGGCATTAAATGTGTTCGCATTGTTCTCAACTATCACCACTGTCCACTGAGGGGCGGGATGGCCCATACTTCCCCACGGAGCCTATAGTACAACTCAAGTCCACACAACTTCCCCACTCCCTGATTTTTCTGTATCACAAATACACACCCAGGCACATGTATACCTTGATGCCAAAGAACATCAAAATATTCCAAAGGCGAACAAACATCAAATGGGGTGGGAAAAACTCAGTAAAGCATTAACTGTAAACATAAAGATTCACTGATGGGTCTGAGGTCTTTATCCACTACCCTCATCCTTCTATATCCACCCCATCAGTAGTGAGGAGTGAGAAACCAGAAAAGACTCCTTTCAATTTTGCCCTTGCTGAGCTATTATAAAATATGGGGACGGGGCCAGGGGAGGGTGGTGGTGGTGATGAAAGGCTTTGCTTCCGCCACTATTCGAATATCAATACCTCTTTTAGTTCATTAATTCATCAAGAGGGTATTTTCAACACATTAAATTCAATTTCAAAAAAGAATGAGCTGACACAGTCAAATACACACGACCAAAATCCATAGTGCGCTTCCCCGGCTGCCCTTTTCAGCCACTCTCAGTCCCGTCTTGGGGGTCCAGGCATCCATTACTCTTGGCTAATTGGCAGGCCTGACTGAGGAAGGGGAAACTCCAGGCCACCGTCTGGGCTTTTCATTACTTAAGTGCATTCTGACTTGAACTATATTAATGGGGCTCCAAATTTTAACTATTGATGGCTTTCAATAGGAATTTACATTTCTGTCCTCCTGGGGCCCACCAATCACTAAATTCTCACCTGTGGTGAAGACAGCCACAAGAGGGAATTGGTTTCAAAGACGGAAAGCAGTGATAATATATGCACTGCACCTTCCCACAAGCAAATACACATAATTGTCTTTCCCCCCTTTTTCTACATTAAATTTTCAACTCTTTACTACATCTTTTAATGAAAGCAGTGACTGAAAAATATAAACACGAATACATAATTCCCAATGAATTGGTCTAAGTGTAACTTGTAAAAACTGGATTAATGGTACAAAGCATGTACTTTATAAAAATAGCCTGTAGAAAAAAGCATTAAGCAATTACAACTCCAGCTCTGAAGGCTCCAGTATTATAGGGTAATATTTCCTTAATGTTAGACTTCATTAACCCTAAGATAATCTCTCATAAATTTTGCTGATTTTTAAGGAGAAAAAAATAAATTATGTTTATTAAACTACTGAATATGTTTATGAAAACAAGACATAATCTAGTGCCATAAACTTCTTGTCTTTATCTGAATGATCAAGGAGCTCATAAATAAAAGATCACATAACAAAGTGAGTGTTAAAATTCATTACTGTAATAGCTATGTTCATGATCTATTTCATTAACATTCCTCCTCTCCTTGGATAAATGGGCTTCTTTGCCTACGAGAGGAAAGCCATTTACAAGACAAAATACTAAGCTGCTTTTTCTCATTTTCCCTTATCTCTTCTATTCCTAACTTTCTAAATTAATTCTTCTCTTAAATCTTATTGTTCCTTCCAGTGTAACTCACAGAACATTAGAGAGAGTGGAGAGAAATAGAAGCAAAGAAATGGGTCTACAGAGTATAAGTTAATTAGGGATCTAAGTGACTGGTGATGAGATTTGATGACACGGAGCCCCAAAGTGAATTTAGAAGCTTATCTTCGTAAAATATTTGAGAATACAAATAACGGAACTGCAAGAAATATTCACTACATCAAGGAATCTACGCGAGCTTAATAACTAAGCTCCATTTCCCGTTTAAACTATATATTGCAGTTTCCACGTACAGGATTTGCTAACCTTTATGTTCGGTGATTTTGCAGGTAATTTTACTTTTATAGATGTGTGTATACAAATACTTAGACAGAAAGGTGAGAGCTTTCCCGTGAGTTAGCAAAAACAGATAGATGTGTACAGATGGTACCCTAAGGCCAGCAGTGAAATGTACCAACTGCAATCACCGAGTGGCCTTCCTGGCTAAGGAAAGTAACGGCAAAGCAAGAAGGACCATGGCTCTACAACTTCCCCTGGTCACTTGTTTCATCTGAATTCAACAGAGTCCTAGGGTGCAGCATCCTCTACCCAGATAAGAACCAGAGGATGCTGTTTATGATAATGGCAGAAATTAAAACATAATTTTACAACTGCTGAGCTAAAAGAAGGCAAAAATCCCCACACGAATATTAAACAGTGTAAATAAAAAAGAATCCACTCGTTTTTATTCCCAACTACCTTCCAGTTTATCTGGCACTGATTCAGTGTAAAGACCACATTCACAAAACTCCACGGGTATGTAGAGAGTAAAAGGAATACTTGAACTCAGCAGGCATTTATGGAGCACATTCCCCCATATGCAAGGGAAATGAGGTACGTGGGGCAGATGAAAGTGGACACAATGCCCTCAAGAAGCTTCCGTTTGGTGGACACAGTCTGATAGTTGACGCATCCTCATGAGACAAAGGGCGGTCATTGCTGGACTAGGATAACACAGTGAAGGGAGGGAGGGATGCTGACCAAGCTCCAACTGGCGCTTGAGGGATGAGATGACACTGATCTGGGGCTTCCAGAACAGAAGAGATTTTGGTTGTCTTAGAATGGATCCCAAGTGGGAGGAATTGTATGGGCCAGCTTCCTCCCAGCAGGCAGGACACTGGACATGAGAACTTAGTTTCCAACTCCACCCACAGATCAAGCACCAAGAGGCAGCCCAAACTGGCCCTTCCAGAGAGGCTGGGAGTGTTCACATGCGGGAGGGAAGAGTGAGCCCCACGACTCTTGACACTCTCAACACCATTTTCTCTTGAAATGGGATGTGTGGTCCCCAGAGTACCTTCTGTGGTACACCAGGGCTCAATAGCAAAATCCTCTTCAGAAAGAGATCCACCAACTTAGGTCTGAGTACAGTACCCTGCTTTAAATAAAAACAGCTCACAATTACAGAGCACCTCCCATGTCTCAGGCACTGCTCTAAGGACTGTACACCCCACATTAACTCATTTAATCCCCAGAACAGCTCTACTCTTACCTCCATTGTACACATAATAAACAGAAGTAAAAGAGGTTAAGCGGCTTGCCCAAGGTCACATAGCTAATAAGCAGCAAGGTGGGGATATAAATGCAAGTGGACTGATGCCAGAACCCCCACTCCTAACAGTCACACGTGGCAGAGATTACTGTGTGCTCATCTAAATCCATTTCCTCTACCTCCTGGGCATGAAGCTGAGCTACATTTCCCAGCCTCCCTGCAGTGGGACCATATGACTGAGTTCTAGCCAATGGAAGGTGGAAAGTGACATATGCCACTCTCCAAGCCTGACCCATCGAAACCTCCCAAAGAGTCCCCACCACGTTCTCCCTCTTACCCTGAGTGCTGGGTGAAATGCCTCCAGCAGAGAATTCTGAGTCCCCAGTAATGGGGAGGAGGGAGTTGGAAGATTAGAGGAATGGAGTAGAAAGAGTCTGGGTCCTTGAGCCACTGTGTGGAGTACAGCCTCTCTCCATGCCAAATGCCAGTTGGATTTTATGTGAGTGAGAAATAAATTTCTACTGTGTTAAGCCCTGGAAACTTGGTTATAGCAGTTAGCCTGCTCTGACTGATACTGATACCAGTCTGCCTCCTGAATCATCCCTCTGGCCTTATCCTCTAAATGACTGAAAAAGAGGTTTCAGAGTCATTGCCAAGAATGTGGCCGTCTAGCAAAGCAATGCAGAAAAGAGTCTAGAATCAGTTGAACCAGAGTTGGAATCCAGATCCCGCAATTTACTAACTCTGTGACCTTGGGCAACTTACTGAACACTTCTGTGTCGTGGACTCCCAGATATACGTCGTAGATATAATTCTAGTGAGAATTAAGGGGAAACATTTATGTAAAGGACTTTAACAGTGATGCGAACATAGAAAGCACTTGAATACTACTATCCTCATTATTCTGTTAATTAAGTCTTTTACAAAATGAACACCTGTATCAGTCAGGGTTATGTTCAGCTACAAAGAACAAAAACAAAACAAAACAGTAAACTGTCAATGGCCTAAACAAGATACAAGTTTATCTCTCTGGTACACAAAAGAAGTCCAAAGGTATGCAGTCCAGGGCTGGCATGGGAGCTCCAAGAAGTCAGCAGGGACAAACGTTCCTTCCAATTCTATGCTCTGCCGCCCCTAGCATGTGGCCCTAGTCCTCATGCTCCAACATAAATGCTGGCATTCCGGCCATCACAACCAGCTCCATGCAGCAGAATGGCAGAAAACAAAAAAAGAAACACTCTATCCCGTTTAAAACAACTTTCTGTCAAAAAAGATGTTAATTAATTAATTTAAAAACAACTTTCTGGAAGTCCCCCATAATATACTTTCATTTAGCCACATGGCCACACACAGGTTGTAGCTGCAAGGGAGAAGGCAGTGGCAATATACACAGTTAAAAACCAAGGATACTGTCACTAAAAGGGTGGAGAGAATCAGTGTGGGAAGCAACCAGAAGTCACTTCCCCAGCACAGCAATCAGTGAAAGCAAGCAAGCTACAATCCCCATCCAAAGCTCCGGTCAACTCAAAAAAAAAAAAAACTCCTTTAAAAAGCAAATACCCAGTACATACCACTGTAATTTCTACTCTTGCCTCTCTACAATCCATTCTCCACACACCAGTTAGAGTGATATGTTAAAAATGTAAGCCATGCCCCACTTAAAACCCTCCAAAGGCTTCCCATTGCAAATCAAATTAAGGAGTATGGACTTATTTGTGGCAGAAGGTCCCACCTGGTCCAGCTCTGTGCACCTCTCCAACCCCACGGCATGCCATGGCCGGCTGCTCCCCACAGCAAAGCCAGACTGGGTTTTGCTCTGCTGTGGTCACACTGCGAACACTCCAGCTTGCACCTGCCTAAAGCCTCAGCACTGTCTGTTCTCTCGACCTGAATCTCACCTCTCCAGGATCTTCCCTTGACCAGCTCCTCGTTGTCACTCAGATCTCAGCCTCTGACACCATCTCATCAGAGCTTTCCCTGACCCCCCAGGCACACCCTACCTAACAAACAGCACATCACCCTACCTTAACCTCAGCCTAGCACTCATCACTCTCTGACATCCATCTTGTCTGCATGTCTCTTTCCTTATTAGAGTGCAAGTTCCCATTAGAGGAATGTCCAACTTATTCACTGTTTCCAAAACTCCCCCAACCCCACCCACTGCAACTCTTAATTATCATCTAAGTGGACATTCGTTCACAGAACAAATATTTACTGAACACCTGCTATGTGCCAGGCACAACGACATGGTGACATGATACTGCCCCAACCAATGCCCATTTTTTACTACATAAGCCGACTGTACTAACATTGACATTTCTGTTTGAACGATGTTCATTTGATTAATAGACTTTTCTGAGACTCTGAGCACAACAAAATGATGTTCAAAGAGTCCAGCAGAGTGACATTCCAAATCCGTATTAACAGGAGTTGAAGGGAGGGAGGAGAGACTGTTTTCATGTCATCCTAAGACCCCCCAAACTGA